>NC_134087.1:1200000-1500000 GCF_000715075.1 Nicotiana tabacum | reverse complement strand
AAGTTCAATTTATATCCTAACGGTTCAATTTATATCCACAAAAGTTTAAGTCATATCCTAAAATTTCTATTTATATCCTAAAAATTCAACTCATATCCTAAAACTTTCAATTCATATCCTAAAAATTCAATTCACAAGAACAAAACCTAAAAACTAAAAGTTATATTCATATCCTACGAGTTTAAACATAAACTAAAAGTTCAAGTCATATCCTAAAGGTTCAATACATATGCTAAAGGTTCAATTTATTTCCTAAAAGTTCAACTCATATCCTAAAAGTTTCAATTCATATCCTAATAAGTTCAAGTCATACTTAAAAGCTTCAATTTATATCCTACAAGTTCAATTCACAAGAACAAAACCTAAAAACTAAAAGTTATATTCATATCTTACGAGTTTAAGCATAAACTAAAATTGCAAGTCATATCCTAAAGGTTCAATACATATCCTAAAGGTTCAATTTATTTCCCAAACGTTCAACTCATATCCTAAAAGTTTCAATTCATATCTTAAAAAGTTCAAGTCATACATAAAAGCTTCAATTTATATCGTACAAGTTCAATTCACAAGAACAAAATCTAAAAACTAAAAGTTCATCAATTCTTATCCTACGAGTTTAAACATAAACTAAAAGTTCAATTTATATCCTAAAGGTTCAATTCATATCCACAAAAGTTCAAGTCATATCCTAAAATTTCTATTTATATCCTAAAAATTCAACTCATATCCTAAAAGTTTCAATTTATATTCTACAAGTTCAATTCACAAGAACAAAACCTAAAAACTAAAAGTTATATTCATATCTTACGAGTTTAAACATAAACTAAAACTTCAAGTCATATCCTAAAGGTTCAATACATATCCTAAAGGTTCAATTTATTTCCTAAAAGTTCAACTCATATCCTAAAAGTTTCAACTCATATCGTAAAAAGTTCAAGTCATACATAAAAGCTTCAATTTATATCGTACAAGTTCAATTCACAAGAACAAAACCTAAAAACTAAAAGTTCATCAATTCTTATCCTACAAGTTTAAACATAAACTAAAAGTTCAATTTATATCTTAAAGGTTCAATTCATATCCACAAAAGTTCAAGTCATATCCTTAAATTTCTATTTATATCCCAAAAATTCAACTTATATCCTAAAAGTTTCAATTCATATCCTAAAAATTCAACTCATATCCTAAAAGTTTCAATTTATATCCTAGATTTCTATAAACCCTAAATTTTTATAAATTGTTAAATAATGATAAATACAACCTAAACCCTAGGTTTCTATAAAATACAATGTTAAATAATCAATTGAAACACTAGTCATTTGAAACTAAATCATAGCTAATAAACAAAACATTATAAGCTTACACAAAAGATATAAATTGTAATTATAACCTAGAATTTTTAGGAGGTGGAGAATGAGAGAGACGCAGCAGAGGCAGAGGCGACGACGGCAGCTGGGCGGTGGTCGTTGGTGGGGGGAGGGGGGGTTTGAGTGTGAGAGAGAAAAGAGAGATTTTGGGAAATTTTTAGAAAGAATGGGAGTGGATCCCGGTTTTGACACTCTGGAATTAAAAATAGCGACCACAGTTGGTAGCTATTTTGGTAGGTAAATCAGTTTTGAATTTTTAGAAAAAAATTATATTACTCTTAATTCATTTAAAATTATATATATATGTAGTATAAATTTAGGATTTTAATTCAATTTAAGCTATATATATATATATGTGTGTGTGTGTGTGTGTATAATACAATTTAAAATTATGTACATATGTAGTATAAATTTAGGATTTTAATTCAATTTAAGCTATATATATATATATATATATATATAAGCTATATTCGATACAATATTACCTAATACACTTATACTTAGTGCATAGTATAGCGTAAGTATATATATATATATATATATATATATATATATATATATATATATATATATATATATATATATATATATATATAAGCTATATTCTATACAGTATGACCTAATACACTTATACTCAGTGCATAGTATAGCGTAAGTATATATATTATATATATAAGCTATATTCGATATAATACTACCTAATACACTTATACTTAGTGCATAGTATAGCGTAAGTATATATAGTATATATATAAGCTATATTCGATACAGTATTACCTAATACACTTATACTTAGTGCATAGTATAGCGTAAGTATATATATAAGCTATATTCGATACAGTATTACCTAATACACTTATACTTAGTGCATAGTATAGCGTAAGTATATATATTATATATGTAAGCTATATTCGATATAATATTACCTAATAGACTTATACTCAGTGCATAATATAGCGTAAGTATATATTTTATATATATATATATATATAAGAGAGAGAGAGAGAGAGAGAGAGAGAGAGAAACGCACGATTCATAGTACTATTCATCCCTTGTATTACAAAAGTATTAACGACTTATATTTATATTATTTAGATAGTAAATACAAAAGTGATTTTTAATTTTGACCATTGTTGACCTGAATAGAGACCAACTTTGGTCGCTATTTATTCAAGAATTTAGTTTAGCGACCAAAGTTGGTCGCTATATTTAAATCAGATTTAATTATATTTCATATAATATTTAAATTAATAATATAATTATTAAAATTGTATAACTGGGCCCCATTTAAGCGACCAAAGTTGGTCGGTATCTGCCTACCCTTTAAGTAGCGACCAACGTTGGTCGCCATTTTTATATTATATATATTTATATTTTATAATTTTTTTAAAATAATAATATAATTATTAAAATTTTGTAGGTGGGTCCCACTTTAGCGACCAACATTGGTCACTAATCTCAGTAAATGTTTGACCAAGAAAGTCTGACCAGTCCAGTCAACATTTTGACTAATATAGCAACCAAGTAGCGACCAACCTTGGTCGCTATTTTGTTTCTTTTATTTATTTTATTATTTTCGCTAGTTTAGCGACCAACTTTGGTCGCTTTTTCCCACAGACCAATTTTGGTCGCTAAATTTTGGTCTCTTTTTTCCGGATTTCTAGTAGTGAAACGTAACAAATAAAACCAAACAAAAATAGTTAGCACAGATAGGAGTCTTTCTCCAGTATCCATTATATCCTTCATACTCTTACTAAAGTACACTTAAAACTCAACCAATGTTGAAAGTTTCGTGGACTACTGGCATACCTTGAATCTAGCCTGCAATCATTTTGCACCTTTCTTATCAAATTTCTAGTTAGAGAGAGAGCTAACTGCTGCCAAAATGCAGCAGTTTTTCTTATATATGATAGCACCCCTTTGCCCTCCTCGTTCAAGTAGTTAAAGAGTGAAAAGGCGCAGTGAAAGAAGGGAAAGATATCTTTCCAAGAGATTCTACCTATTAAGGCATTGCAGGGTTTATCTGGGGCTGAGGTTGAAATCTATGATATTACTTATCGCGAAGGTTGTTGGAATTGCAGGGTTGTTTGACTTTTCTGGTGAGCCTGAGGTTATTGGAAAAGAAATTGTTAAGTGCATGGATTTGGCCAAGGATGGGATCCATGCTGTTCTTTTAGTTTTGTCTGTGCGAACGCGGTTTTCAAGAGAAGAACTAGCTGCAGTGCAGAGCTTTCAGGAGTTCTTTGGGAACAAAATTAGTGATTACATGATTGTAGTTTTCACTGGAGGTGATGAGCTTGAAGATAGTGGTGAGACTTTGGACGGTTACTTAGGCCATGACTGCCCTGAGCCTTTAAAGGTAAGATTATGTGCAGACATTGTTTTGTCAAATATATTTGCACCCTAGCCTTCTGAATTATGATTCATTTTTGGCTATTTCCCTTATTTTGGCGAGTTCTTTATCTTTGAAGTTTAATGCCAAGCATTTTCACGCTGTGATTGTGCATATGGTTTCTAAGCCGAGGTTCTACCGGAAACAACCTCTCTGCCTTCTTAAAGGTAGGGGTAACGTATACGTACACGCTACTCTCCCAAACCCTACATGTGTGATTACACTATGTTGTTGATGTTGTTGTTGTTGACTGTGTTTATGATTGAGAAAAGTGTTGTTCTGAAGTATTGTTTGCATTACCTTTACAGGAAACTCTTAAGTTATGTGATAATAGGAAAGTGCTTTTTGACAACAAGACTAAAGATCCAACAAAGAAAGACGACCAATTGAAAGAACTTCTTTCGCTTGTGAATCTGGTTTTGGAGAAGAATGATGGTGTACCATATACAAATGAATTGTTCAAGGAATTACAGGTTTGTATTTAATATAGTTCGATTGGATTATATTCTTAACTATCCTTGTTAGTACTTTACACAAGGAAGGTGACTTTTAACCCATTTACTGAACATGAAATTTCATATATAATCAGGCCATGAAGATTAGTTCCTTGATTGGTGATGCTGAGAACGGGAAAAATGAGTCGACGGAACCAATTCCCAAGTATTATGAGGAGAAATTTACGCGACTAACTGAAGTGGTAAGTATCATTATATTGCTGAAAAACTTTTGCTTTTTTTCTATATGAAAACATCTGTTTGTCCATGGAAAATGAGTATTTGATATTTGTATCTGAATGTGTATCTCTAGCTTGTTTAGAGTAAGTTGATAATAGATTCCATATTTATCAGAAATGGCTTGATTTTCTCATGCTGTTGCAGATTGCTTCTTAGCTTTCATTAATTGCTGATATTATTTCCAACTCTCCCTGCTCCCAATATAGTTTTACTGATAATCTTTTACTTCAGAAATTCTTTAAAAATCTGTTGTTAGGTAAATCCTGATTAGATCCCGATTCACTACTAGAAATCCGGAAAATACCGATCAAAAAAACCGACCAACTTTGTCGGTTATGCCAATTACCGACCAAAATGCAACCAAATATGCTTGGACGGTATTTTGATGATCGTTTTAATATACCGACCAACATTGGTCGGTCAATTAAATTCAAAAAAATATAAAAAAAAAAACGACCAAAGTTGGTCGGTATTTTAATTATGTAATCAAAAGATTCACCATCTGGGAATCGAACTGGGGTGTGTACTGTGGCAACATACTATTCTACCACTAGACCATTTGTGCATTTTATTTTAAGATTGTCTTATTTTTTTATTTATACTCTTTAATTGTATTTTCGCACAAAAATAACCTATTGTGAGACTCAAAAATATTTTCCCGCATTTTTGCGCCAAAGGAAACCGACCAAAGTTGGTCGGTTTTTCTTGGTATATTAGAAACATCAAATTCAGCAATATTTTTGTAGCGGAGCGAGTGCAAGAATTAAGGTCTGTGTATTTGCATGTTTGATAGGTTACGACTATTAAAGACTACATCACGATATGCAGTTTTGTTTTTTTGTTTTTCCAGCGGCATTTTGTCTTAAAGACTTTAATACTAAGAAAGATCCTTCTGAAACATAATATTTTACTACCTCAATAAATGCTCGAGACGTTAAGACCGGGTTCCTAAAAGAAGAGGTTACTGGACAAGCGAAAGAGACGCCGAAAGAGCATATGCTTTTATTTGAAACAAAAGCATTAGCTTTTGTCGTTAAGATCATGATACTACAATTTACAAGTTAGAAGTCTTTCGAATTCTGTTACAATTTTTAGAGGCTTTTGGAAAAAACTGTTATGTAGTAAACATTAATTTGAAAGTTAAATATTTGCACTATCTTATTATACATAGAGGATAGCTTCATTTGATGAGTATTTTAATTCTCTTCTTAGTGGATTCCATCATGCCCCACTGTTGTAAGGGTACCATTCTTCTATTTCATAATATGTGATCAAGTCTACTCTTGTGTTTGTAATTCATTGTCCCGTTTAGTTTGGTGACTCAACCCAACTTACATGTTAGACAATGTATAGCCGCTCTCAAAATATTAACCGAAAAAATATTATTTTATTTATATGTATGTATATATTGTATGTTATATACAAAAGTTATATATATTGAATACCTTTTTCGGCTATCGAATGTATATAATTTTTGACGCAATCAAAAATTGATAGTACCCCAAACTGAATTGACTCATCAAACTATTGGGTCGAAATGGTATAACCTAACAGTGGGGGAAGTGCACAGTTAGCCACTAATAATACATATATTTACTTTTAAGTCACTATTTAAAATTTCTTTAGTCACTGCTTTAATAAACTTTAACTGCCCGGACGAAAATACCCTTCTGCTTATGTCCTTAACTTCAGGATAACATGTCCTTAACTTTTGAACTTGTAACTCTATGTTCAGGACTTCAGGACTACATGTCCTTGACTTTTGAACTTAACTTCAGGACTTCAGCACTACACGTCCTTAACTTTTGAACTTGTAACTGTAAGTTCAGGACCAAGTGTCCTTAACTTTTGAGCTTGTTGGTCTAAGTTCAGGACCTATTATCCTTAACTTTTGAGCTTCTTAGTCTAAGTTCAGGATCTATTGTCCTTAACTTTTGGGCTTCTTAGCCTAAGTTCAGGACCTATTGTCCTTAACTTTTGAGCTTGTTAGTCTAAGCTCATGACTTCATGACCTATTGTCCTTAACTTTTGAACTTGTAACTGTAAGTTCAGGACCTATTGTCCTTAACTTTTGAGCTTGTTAGTCTAAGTTAAGGACCAAGTGTCCTTAACTTTTGAACTTGTAATTCTAAGTTCAGGACCAAGGGTCCTTAACATTTGAACTTGAAACTCGAAGTTCAGGACCAAGTGTCCTTAACTTTTGAACTTGTAACTGTAAGTTAGGATCCATAACGTAGCAGAAAACAAAACGTCATTTGTATTTCTTAATTCAGTTTCTGACTGGTGTTATTTCATTGTTTAGTCAGCAACATTGCGTTCACAACCAAAATCTACAGTAGGAACTCCGGCCTATATCGCAAGTCTTATCAAGAAAAGAATATGATGGAAATGTAGGATATAATAACCTTAAAAATACAGCTTCAATTAATGAATTAATCTGTTGACCTAATCTTCAAGATTTATATGGAATGAATGTCACAAGAAATTAGGTTCTTTATGTAGAGAAAAAAAAAATGAAGAACTTGTAGGTTCTTTGTATAGCGGAAGACTGGAATGAAAAATCTACATTAAATGGATGTCACAGGAAATTTAAACGAAGAACTTATAGATCTTCATACAGCGAAAGACTGGAACGAAAACGAAGAACTTATAAGTTTTTCACAGTTCTTCTCCCTAACATGAAAAGAGATAGAAGAAAGGGTGACAAGTCTTTTCATATTAATTTTAATAGACTAGTGGCTACTATTGCTAAGCATTGAAAATAGTGGATAAAAAATAAATACCATTTTAAAAAGTGGCTTCTCCACACAATTTTTATCCTAATAGTTTAGAGAAATGTATTCACTTTCACCTCCTTTTTCTTTTTGAAAAGCAAAATGGGTTCGGTCATTTTGGAGGATTATGAGCCGTAAAAATAGCACGGTATAGCCAGTTTTCGGACAGGTCATTCAAAAATAGCCAGTGTTTACGAAGTCAATAAAAATAGCCATTATTTTGCTGCAACAGAGACTGATCCAGCATAATATACTGGAGTTCGGTGCACCTGTGTATGAACTGCAGCATATTATGCTGGACCGGTATACTTTGCTGACTCCAGTATAATGTACTGGAGACTGGAGCACCGGTGCTCCAAACTCCCGTATATTATACTGGACAATTATACTAGTTGGAACTCCAGTATATTATGCTGGAGTTCTAGTGTACTTATGCTGGAACTCCATCATATTATGCTGGAGTTCTGGCATACTTATCCTGGAACTCCGGTAGAATATGCTGGAGTTCAAGCATACTTATGCTGGAACTCCAGTATAATATACTGGCGTATTTTTTGGGTTTTGAATAGTGTTTTTGCTCAGATTTATCTTTACATGAAAAGTGGCTAAATTTTGATTACTTTTGAAATTGGACTATTTTTGAACGATCAGTTGTAAATCTGGCTATTTTTGAATTTCTCCCTTATGAGCCGTATTTGATCCATTTAGGCCCAATTTATTTTGAATCCAGCGAACTTTGGGCTCGTTCATTTGGCACTTCAGATGACGAAATTGTTTTAGGATTTTTAAAAAAAGGGACCCAGTCAAAGTTTCCTTGATGACTAAAGGAGCACCGTTCATCTACACGCTAAACCAATCCTTCCACAAGTATCAACTGCATGTTCCCCTGGATTTGCACAAAGTTAAAATAGTACTGACTAGCGAGTTTTCGAATTGGTCATTCAAAAATAATCAATATTTGCTAAGTCATTGAAAAATAGTCACTGTTTTACTGTAACAAAGACTGGTCCAGTATAATATACTAGATTTCGGTACACCTGTGTATAAACTTCCGGCATATTATGGTGTTCTAGTATACTTTGCTGGAACTCCAGTATAATATACGAGACTCTGCTGGAACTCCTTTATATTATACTGGAATTTCGGTATATTATGCAGGAGTATTTTTCGGACTTTGAACAGTGTTTTCATTCATATTTATATTTACATGAACAGTGGCTAAATTTCGATAACTTTTGAAAGTGTGGCCATTTTTGAATGACCACTTGTAAATCTGGCTATTTTTGAATTTCTCCCTTGCACAAATGATTTATATATTCTTTTTTCATTTGTCACCTTTTAAGTTTTGACCTTATTAAAAAAAGAACTATAAAAAAATAACTTTTTCGCCGGATTATATATGCAACAAAATCTCAAAATTTCTTATCTGATATTGGGCATAACTTAAAGTGAAATTCAAAAATAGTCAGATTTACACGTCGTAATTGAAAAATAGCCACTATTTAAAAAATAATCGAAATTTAGCGTCTCGTTCGGCTGCTTAAGGTTTCGAGCAGCTTCGTATTATGTGTTATGACTTGTATGTGTGATCGAGTTCGATTTTCGGATTATTCGGGATCAATTTGGAAGAAGAATTCTTGTTTAGAAGCTTAAGCGGTAAGAGTTGATCGGAGTTTGACTTTTGTACAGATGACTCCGAAATGGCGTTTTGATATTTTGAAGTTTTGAAAGGTTGAGAGGTTTGACCGGGAGTTGACTATATTGGGTCGGATTGCGATTTTGAGAGTTGGATTAGCTCCGTTGTGTCATCACGGACTTGCATGCAGAATTCGACGTCATTTCGGGTTGATTTGATATGTTTCGACACGAGTTTTGGAAGTTGGAAGATTTGGAAGTTTATAAGTTTGATTCGAGGTGCAATTCGTAGTATCGACATTGTTTGATGTGATTTGAGGCCTCGAGTAAGTCTGTGTTATATTATGGAACTTGATGGTATGCTTGGACGGGTTCCCAAGGGCCCCGTGTGTGTTTCGGACGAGCTTGAGATCATTTTCATGCTTTGGGCAAGTCTGGTTCTAGTGCTTCGCATCTGCGACATTTTAGAGCGCAAGTGCGGCTCCGCTTCTGCGTGAGTGTAATTGCTTCTACGATGATTAAGGCTTGGCAGGAATCTTTGCTTCTACGGAGTTTTGCACGCAGGTGCGATGGCCGCTTTTGCGGCGCAATGATCGCATATGCGAAGCTGTTCGCTTCTGCGGCTCGTTTGACCCTTCTGTGTTGTTGCAGGTGCGACTGTGTTTTCCACAGATGCGGATCCTGGCCTGGTAAGTTGGGTTCACAGATGCAAACTTTTCCTCGCAAATGCGAGGCTGCATATGCGGCGTCTCTGTTTGCAAATGCGCATAACCTGAGCAGAATCATATATTCGGGGGTTTGAGGGATTTTATTATTTTTAGAGTTGTAGACCTCGGTTTTGGACGATTTTGGAGGGGTTCTTCACGAATTTGATTTTGGGTAAGTATTCTCTATCCAAAATTGATTATATTTTATGATCTCATACTTATTTACATCATTAATTGGTGAATTGAATGGAAGAAAATAGGATTTTTATAAAAAAAAAATCAAAAATGTAAAATGAGGATTTGAAGGGCGATTTGATTTTAGAATTTGATAATCCGGAATTATTTTTTGTGAGTTTTATTTATGTTATGAAATTATTTTGGCTAGATTTGAGCCATTCGGATGTTGTTTCATACGAGAAGGTCATTTTTGAGTGTCGGTCTAGCTTCTTTGAGATAAGTACCTTGCCTAATGTCACGATCCAGATTTTCTGCCCTCGGGAGTCGTGATGGCACATACTAATGAAAGCTAGGCAAGCCAACCATTTGAACAAATTACCCTTTCCCCATTTTAATTCTTTAACAAATGTGAATCAACAGTTTATAAATAACGAAAATTAAATAAGCGGATGAAATAATTAAACCATTAAAATAATTCCAATACGATTTCTTAAACAAAAACTACCCAGAACTGGTGTCAAAATTTCACACACGGTCTAGGAATACTACAAACGAAGTCTGAAAGATAAATAATACACTCTTTCTGAAATACGTAAATGAAACAGGATGAAGGGATAGAGGGAGACGCTAGGGCCTGCGGACGCTTGCAGGACTACCTTAGATATTCGTATGGACTGAAGGCAGCCACCCAAAGCTAAGGTCCAAAAGCTGTTGCACCGGGATCTGCACACAGTGCAGAGTGTAGTATCAGTACAACCGACCCCATGTGCTAGTAAGTGCCTAGCCTAACCTCGGCGAAGTAGTGACGAGGCTAGAACCAGACTACTAAGTAAACTTGTGCAGTTAAAGTATATACAACGGAAAGTAAATGCATGAATGTACAGTTAATAATGGGAGGGGGAAGCATGTTGTGGGGGAAACATCAATTAAGAATAGAAAGACAACAAGTAAATACGAGGAACACCATATCTCAATTATCATCAAGAACCAGAAATCAAACAAGTGCACGACATCACCCTTCGTGCTTTTACTCTCGTCCTCACCATGAGAATCAATATAAACTGCATGACATCACCCTTCGTGCTTTTACTCTCATCCTCACCATAAAATCAATATAATCGGCACAGAATTGTACATCATGCGACACGACATCACCCTTCGTGTTTTACACCCTTCCTCACAAAATCATACACGACATCACTCTTCGTGCTTTAACACTCTCCTACCAAAGCAATGTACGACATTACCCTTCGTTCTTTAACACTCTTCCTCACCTAAACAACAATCACAAGCAATAGGACAAGGAAATAAATGAAATTACAATAAAATCTCGGCAAGGGAACAATAGTTCAACAATCAAATCCCGGTAAGGGAACAATATCAAAAACATCAACATCCCGACAAGGGAGATAACATTAAAAGCAACAACATCCTGGCAAGGGAGACAATATAATAATTCTCTTCTCTTTTTCACTTTTACTTCACAACTCTCTCCACAACTTGAGCCAATGCTCTATAAGGTTCAATTGCCAATTATACTTCCACAATTCATTATGCAACTTGAGCCAATGCTCTTTAATACTCAAATACCACTATTTCTTCCACAAACTTTACTACAACAATAACAACAACCCAGTATAATCCCACTTAGTGGGGTCTGGGGAGGGTAGTATGTACGCAGACCTTACCCCTACCCTGGGGTAGAGAGACTGTTTCCAAATAGACCTCCGGCATCCTTCCCTCCAAGAACTTTTCACCTTGATCTTGGGGAGACTCGAACTCACAACCTCTTGGTTGGAAGTGGAGGTTGCTTACCATCAGAGCAACCCCTCTTGTCTAAAATAATAGAAATCATCACAAAAGGGCATGAACAATACAAACGGAGTCAAAATAATCATTATGTAAGACTCATGGACATGCTTGACACCAACGTATAGATACTCGTCACCATGCCTATACGGCGTACTCAACAAATAACACATAGAAAATAGGACACGACTCCGGATCCCTCAAGCTAAGATTAGACAAAACACTTACCTCGATGCTACGAACACAATTCAAGTCTCAACTATCGCTTTACCTCTTGATTCCACCACCAATCCACTCGTATCTAGCCATAAGTTACTTAACTATATCACTAAATGCTAAATGAATCAATTCTAATGCATAAAAATAGATATTATAAAGTCAAAACAATAGGTTCGAACTAAAACCCGATTACCCATGTCACACCTCCTTTTTCCTACACCCGAAAAGGTATAAGGGAGTTTTTTTCAATTTAAGTGACAATCGAAACGGGATTATTATTTGAAATTCAGAGTCGCCACTTGGGATAATTTATGGTGTCCCAAGTCACCGGTTTAAAATCCCTTGATTTTAAACCGAGGAAGGTTGACTCTTATTTATGGTCCGTGAACACAGAAGACCGGATAAGAAATTGTGTTAACCCGGGAGAAGGTGTTAGGCATTCCCGGGTTCTGTGGTTTTAGCACGGTCGTTCAACTATTATTATTGGCCTAATTATCTGATTTATTGCACGTTTTAAACCTATTGGGCATTTTTAACTTTATAACCACTTTTATTTATTTAAGGAATTAATTCAAGGTAATTTAAAACACATCGTAAGCCACGCTACATGAAATGCACCCATGGTTCCCCACACATTCTATTTAACCTTGTTGGAAATTAGAATCGGGTCACCTGAAATGTATAATCGGGTTTCAGTAATTACAAATCACAACTATATCACGGGAACCATACCCGTAGCCATGATAATTATCTAATTAATGCGCCTAAAGCGTACTACGAAATTCAATATATATATATATATATATATATATATATATATATATATATATATATATATATATATATATATACATATATATTTTATTTTTTTAGATATGTACAAATTCATGGCAGTGTCAAATTTCCATATTTTAAGGTATGCCACTCATCATTTTTCGCAAGGATGAATGCTGGTAAGAAGAGAGATACTGATGGAAAGGAATGTTAGCAAAGAAAATGCTCTTCCCAAATATCTGCTCGATAAAATATATGCTTTCCTTTACAAGTACAAAGGTAACGTGACATCCTCTCCCAATATACCAAGAAGATGAACCAACCGCTTTATTATTCAGGAAAATCCAATAACAGAAATGAACAAAATCACCCGCAACAGAACTTCTTAAGTAGCTGTAAATTTCTTCTATATTTATCTAAATACAGAGCCTCCAACAAATTGAAACTCGGCAACTCAAACGGAACCTCCAATCCAGACCTCAGAAACTTGCCGGAACCGTAACAAAACACAACAACAACAACAGTTGCTTGTGTGTGTCGTTGCTGGTTGTTTTTAGTGAAGTAGGGGTGTCCAAGGTTAGAGATGGTTGAAGCATTAGAGGAGAATATGGGGACCTTCTCTGTTGTGTGTTCAACGGCTGAGCTGTTGAAGAGAAGAAAAAGCAACGATGGGTGTTCTGCGGCGCTACTTCAGGTCTACGGCTGTAGATTTTGAGTGAATCCATGAGGAATTTCTGGAGCTGAGTGGAGTAAGGCGGGGTCTAGGTTTTAGGGATTCATTCACGGGGTATGAAGAAGAAGAAGATGTTGGGGGGAGGGAGGGTGGTTGATGAAAACGACGCTGATTCTTTTCTATTTTTGGGATCTTCCGTTTTGGCTGCTTTTTCCCAGATTTTTAGGCCAGCTCTTTTCCCTGTTCTTATCTTTCTTGGTGAGCTCTCCCGTCTATATATTAGTGTGTGTATATATTCATTTCTTTGTAAAGAAAGAGAATCTTCCAAGAAAAATTGTGGGGCCCCTTGGCAAAAAACGTGAGTGAGAATTAAAAAAATGGGATGCATGTGGAGTTTGTTATGGAGAGATAAGGTGATGGGGTCCACATTTCATTTGATTTTCTTTGCACTTTTTTGCTTTTCACGTTCCTCTCTTCTCTTGCCTCTTTTCCTTTTTCTTGTTTGTTTTTTTTTCATTTTTTATCCTTTTATATTTATATTTTTAATTCTAAAAATGAATTTAAATACTAGTTTTATGTAAAATAATAAGGAAAAATTTTAAAAAATTTAAATACTACTCAATATTTACTAAATATGTACAACTTAAAATCATACTAAGCCAAGTAAAAATATTTTTTTAACTTCTCTTTTTATCTTTTATAAAAATATCAATAAGCTAAAATAAAAGGAAATATTTTGTAGTTTTTAAAATTTTTAAGATTGAATAAGGCAAAAAGAAAAAAAAATTAAATAGCGTTTTTAGGCCTAAAACCAACACCTAAGCACTAAAATGTATAGAATTTCGGGGAGGGTCAAAAATTACATGTCTACAACTGCCCCTCTTTGACTAGAAATACGAAGAGTTTTCAGACAAAGAACGACTAGATAAGTTTTTTGACCCGACCCTTATTTAGGGAGACCAAAACTATGAGGAAGGAGAATGTGACCGAGCCCTGGTATCTCAGCTGCCTACATATCCTTGGCTATAAGGAAATCAGGCCACGTGTAGTTCAGACGTGAATGAGGTGATGGAGTATACTGAGGTGGAGAGTGGGTCGAGGTGCCGTTCTATCAAGGTTCTGGTCTGCGGTCTTGTTATTACATCAAAATCAAAAATTAAAAAGACTAACTAAGCCTACCAACTACGAGTTACAAGATTCTCATCTATAAGTTTTCTAAAGCTTGATCTTGAGTCTTGAATGATCCTTCATGCAGACTGTGAATTTGAACCTTGACACTTGCTAGTTGCAGGTGCTAGTTCATTCTTCTTCATCTTTTCGGATCAAAACCGGACCCCACACCATGCTTGTGACTTCAGTCATGCCTTGAGCAGCTCACATCTTTCATCAACTTCTGCATTTAGGTTCACTTCTTGCCTTTCTTTCTTTTTTTATTTATTATGGATTGTGACTAACTTCTATTGATCATCTCGAACTATTGACTCGCATTCTTGCCTCGAGCTTCTTTTGTTGCTGACTTGACTTGCATTCTGAGGTGAATTCCCCTATTCTCCAAGTAGGCGCCTGATTGCCGATACTCAAACTGTCTTCCTTCGAAACTTGGACTGCCTTCTCCTTGTTCTCCAGGTGGGCGCCTGATTGTCAATACTTGCACTGTTTTTCCTTGAACTGTTTTCCCTTTATTTTTTACGTGGGTGCCTGATTACTGAACTTGAACTGCCTTCCTTTGAACAATGCTACTTTTCCTTTGTTCTCCAGGTGGGCGCCTGATTACCAACATTTGAGTTGTCTTCCTTTCCTCTAAAACTTGAATTGTTTTCCAGGTGGGCGCTTGATTGCTGAACTTGAACCGTCTTCCTTTGAACACTCCTGCTTTCCCTTTGTTCTTCAGGTGGGTGCCCCATTTCCAATACTTGCACTGTTTTTCCTCGAAACTTGACTTGTTTTCCCTTTGTTCTCCAGGTGAGCTCCTGATAGATGTCTTCCTTTGAACATTGCTGTTTTCCCTTTATTCTCCAGGTGGGTGCCTGATTACAAACATTTGCACTGCTTCTCCTTGAGACTTGAACTATTTCCCTTTATTCTCCAGTGGGCGCCTGATTACTAATACTTGAATTGCTTTCCCTTTGTTCTCCAGGTGGGTGCCTGCTACTGACTTGAAACTTCAAATGAATTCTGAAATGAGTTCCCTTGTTCTCCAAGTGGGCGCTTGGTACTACAATAAAACAGACAAGACAAAAGAAACTTTTCTGCCCCAGTTTGTACTAGGAAGATTTGTGAGTTGTTAGCAAAACTATAAATCACCTACGATGTTGATGAAGGATGCAATGATGAGAGTAAAATTAATGACTCGACTTGGATGTGCGTCTCTTAAAAGTGATTGAGCTTGCGGAAAACTATAAACTAAGCTTGACTAAAGTAAAGACTGACCCTATTATCCAGGCGTGGTCCCTGATTTCAAGAAAACTAAACATTGATAACTTAAGAAAACTAAAAATTAACCCCTCTTTTTTTCAAATTTAGACTTCCCCTTTTTAAAAAAAAATTATTATACTAGGAGAAAATTCATCGGACTAGGTTTTCTATCTTAGGAGAAAGATTGATCAGACAAAGATTTTGATCCTATGAGATAGTTCACCAGACTAGGTCGTTTTTTCTTTCTTTCTTTTTTGGTATCTTAGGAGAAAGATTCATCAGACTAAGATTTCTATCCTAGGAGAAAGTTCATCAGACTAGGTCCATTTTTTGGTCTCTTAGGAGAAAGATTCATCAGACTAAGATTTCTATCTTAGGAGAAAGTTCATCAGAATAGGTCTTCTATCTTAGGAGAAAGATTCATCAGACTAAGATTTTGATCCTAGGATAAAATTCATTAGACTAAGTCTTTTTTTTTGTTATCTTAGGAGAAAGATTCATCAGACTAAGATTTCTATCCTAGGAGAAAGTTCATCAGACTAGGTTTTCTATCTTAGGAGAAAGATTCATCAGACTAAGATTTTGATGCTAGGAGAAAGTTCATCAGACTATGTATTTTTTTTGTTATCTTAGGAGAAAAATTCATCAGACTAAGATTTTTATTGGGAGAAAAATCCATCAGACTAGGACTTTTTATCCTAGGGGGGAAAATGTGAAGATCAATGGCAAAATTTTATGTACAATAGCAAGACAAATAAAGGCAATGATTTGAGAAACTTCCTTTTGTCGGCTCTTCTCTTCTTTTCTTTTTCTTCTCTTTTTGTTTTTTTCCTTTTTTTCTTTTCTTTTGAACCACTTTTCTTGCACTGCTTTGTTCCTGTTTCATACAAAGAAAAATTTGTCAGTTTTGAAAATGGTGGTCGGTTTGTGGCCTTGAGTCTTCGGCAGCTTGGCTTCTGCTCAATCAGCTTGAGTCGATTTTAAGAGGCTTTTACTCTGTATCAACCCTAATTGTTTCACACCCAATACTATTTGTTTTTGTGGCTCAATTAGCCTTATTCCAATTGGATATCTTTGCTTAGATGACCTTTTCTGATATCTTGAATGACTTCCTGCTTTTTGAGCAATTTGTCTGTCAGAGAGAATCACCAATCATCTTAGCTTGCACCAAGTAGGCTGACAAGAGTATTTTGGGGAAGCCTTTGCATGAATCTTCAAGACATGTTGACAGTAACAACTAAGTGTGCTGGCCAAATTTACTTTGTGCAACTGAAAAGCTGGTAGCAGATTTTAAAATCTTTTCTCGCTTCTTTTGACAAGGACTGACTCATAGTAAAAAACAGAATGATGCAAAGAAACAAGTATTAACAAGAAATGCCCATGTCGGAAGGACAGAAGGAAGAGTTCTTTTTTCTTTTTTTTTTCTTTTCCTTTTTTTTTCCAATAACTAGCCTTAATAATTATGACATGTATTTTGGACTTAACGGTCGATCTACCAAACTAATCCACTCTTCCCTTTTACTATTCTTATGACCTTTTGAAGTTGGGCTTGTTCGTGCCGATCCATTGCATCAGCTTCACGACTCACTTTCAACTAGTGGCGCCCCGAGGGATTTTCACCAAAAGTCTCTCTCATTTGTTTATCTCTGCTTACCATCGCCTTACAGTGCCCGTGAAGGTTTTCACTAGCTAGACTCTCTCATTTTTTCTTTCTCACTTTTTTCTGTTGCTTTCTTGAGCAACTTAACAGTGTTCTATGCTGCATGACAACCGTTGCTTATTGCATGTTTCTCTTGGCATTATTGAAGGCATATCGGGATGTATTTATTTGGAAGGATTTTGGATAGGGTTGGAAAGAAAGGACATCATGAAGGCTCAAATTAGACTAAAAGTAAAGGGATTGTTGACTTACAATTATTGGAATCGACTCTTTCAAAAGTGAAATAAAATCTCTGTCCTAGTTTCAGCTATTGGGGATTGTTTTGGGATTATTTATTTATTTATTTGAATTCTTATTTAGTTGGACCAAACCGTGAGGCTGCCTACGTATCCTTTTTTTTAAGGAATCAGATCGAACGTAGTTCAAACATCTGTCCTAAACTATTTTTCATCTTTCTTTCTGTTTTTTTTTTCTTTTTCTCTTTTTTCTTTTTCTTTTTTCTCTCTCTTTTTTTGTTTGCCCCAGCGTCTATTTTTGAGGGCATGGACCTTTAACAATTCTTTTCTTCTACTTTTTTTTTCACTTAGAACTTTCTAAAAGCTTCCCCAGTTTGTACTCTTGGGGCATGGAGTTTTATTGTTATTTCATTTTTTTTACTTTTGACTCTAAACTTGATTCCAAAAGACGGTGGTCAAAGAAAATAACACAGGCTCAAAGGGGTGACAGAGGGTATAAAGTGTTTGGGTAGCAGAAAAAGGGCCTCCTAGCCTCAAGAATGCCAATCATGGTATCCTTTTGTGATCACAACATTGGTGAACATATTTATTGGTGTGCTGTGGTCACAAGACACTTTCCATCCCTTAATGTCAAACTTTCCCACAAACTTCAATTGATTAAACATCCTCAAGTCCGATCTTCACAATGATTTGAAGGTGAATTTTACATGACCTTAATTTCAAAGTATTTCAACTCTTTATTCATCCTCAAAAGTGTTTTTTTAGTTATCCAATTCCAGATTAAATCAGTTTCTAAGATCTGGCCCAACTTTTTCCATGCATGTCATGTTTTTAGAACTAGCGGGAAAAGAACTGAGCATGGAATGACATAGAAGGAAAAACTCTATTTTATTGAGTAAACAACAAGACAAACAACCTAAAATCCGAGTTATAGACCTAAAATAACTCGGCAAATGAAAATAGCTACAAAACATGCATACAAGACTCACACTAACGAAATAGAGAGATAGAAGGGTTTGACTCAATAAAACAAATAAAATCTGGATTACAACCCTGAAATAACCTAGATAATAGAAAAAACATCAAAACAAACTACCAAGATTCCTTCTTAGTGATGAGAGAAAGACTTTTCAATTGTTAAGGTTGACATTTAACCACAAATATGCTCATCAGAATCACCATGGTCTTCTCTGATTTCAGTCGGCAAGTTCCCGAGAGGATTCTCATACTCCATGTCACTAGGTATCATCCCCATAAAGTGTGCATCATAATGTACAGGTAAAGGATTCTGCGTGATATTCTGGGTGTTACTGTCTTGGATCACAATCAATTTTTTCTGGATCATCCTTTCTATTTCTCTTTTCAAATCCTGACAACTTTCAATATCGTGCCCCTGGGCATTGGAATGGTATTCAAACCTTTTAGAAGGGTCAAAACTTCTTGCATGTGGGTCCACATGATTTGGAGGAATGGGTGCAATCATGTCGTAATGCTTTAACTTCTCAAACAAGCTTGCAGAAGAATCTCCTATTGGTATAAAATTAGCTTTCAACCTTTGTTCCGCTCTATATCCCTGGCTTGGATGTGGCTTATAGGGTACTTGAAAATTTTGTGGAGGCTGGAGGAGATTTTGCGATGCTTGTGCTCGCCTTCTAGGGTGTTTTGGTGGCTGGCGAACATACTGAGGTGAAGCAACAGAGTATTGAGGGTTCTGAGGTGGCTAATAGTACTTAGGGGAGTCATGGAAAACCTGAGAAGGCTGCTCATACCTTCGAGATGTTCTCCTGGGACCTCTTCTCGACCCTGATGTCATCATGATTTCTTCAAACTTCTCATTCGTGTTACCAAAATTATCGGAGTCAATCTGGAAAGCCTGAGTTGCGGCTTTGAGAACTGCTTGACTTATAATCCTGCCCGTCTTAAGGCCATTCTCTACTATTTCTCCCATTTTGATTGCTTTCGAGAAGGATTTTCCAACTACGGACATCATGTTTTGGAAGTAATCTGGCTCTTGAACCTTAAAGAAGACAGTGATTAGCTCGTGGTCATCCATGGGTGGCTTAACTCTAGCTGCTTGTTCTCTCCATTTAATAGCATATTCCCTGAAACTTTTAGTTGGTTTCTGCTTCGGGTTTGAAAGGGAATTGTGGTCTGGGGCAATGTCAATGTTGTATTGGAACTGTTTGACAAAGGCTCGGGCCATGTCATCCCAGACATACCAGTGAGAGGTGTTTTGATCCATAAACCATTCGGAGGCCACACCCGTAAGGCTTTCCCCAAAATAAGCCATAAGTAATTCTTCCTTTCCTCCCACACTTCTTTGTTGATTGCAATACTTTTTCAGGTGGGCCATGGGATTTCCATGTCCATCATACTTTTCAAATTTGGGGATCTTGAAACCCAGTGGCAAACGAACATCGGGGAACATACATAGATCCGTGAAGGCAATACTCTTCTGGCCTGCCAACCCTTACATGTTTTTTAATTGTTGTTCTTAGCTTTTCAGTCTTTGGGTCATTTCTTCTTGTGCCATCTTTCGGGTAGGCTTCTCAATGTTTGCAGGAAGCTCAAATAGGTACGAGTGGTACTCAGAAGAGTGGTACTGCTCTTGCTGGATAGCAAATTGTGACTCATGACGAGGTTGTCCTTGGCCATTGGCCCATGCTTGACACATTTTGGTCATTTGTTGTTTCAGTATTCTATTTTTCTCAACCACAGTAGACTTTTGTTGAACCCTCTGACCTTGAGTCTCTTGAGCATTTGTAACAACTTCGATGTCAGTTGTCATTGATATTTTTTTCTTGAATCTTGTGTGGCCAGCTTACCAAAAACCAACCACCTTAAACTTTCTTCATAATTCAAAACAAAAGATACGTTAGAATGGACTCAGTCAGTCCTTATTATTATCATCATTTTTTTTCTTTTTCTTTTTTATTTTTTTAATGGTGATCGAACCTGATGTGGGTTGCCTACGTATCATGTGGGAACATGAATCAGATCTTGCGTAGTTCGGGAAGATCAAGAATAAAGGGAATAAACTAAATCTTCTTTTTTGGTTTTTGAATTTAAATTTTTTTCTTTTAAATTTTCGAAAGAAAGACTTATAAGAAGAAAGAGAATATTTTTGGATTTTAATTTTGATTTTTTTTTTCAGAATTTTTGAAAAGAAAGGCTTCTAAAGAAGAATGATTTTTTTTTTGGAATTTCGAAAGAAAAACTTCTAAAGAAGAAAGAAAATATTTTTGAATTTTTGGACTTTTATTTTGAATTTATGAAAGAAATACTTCTAAAGAAAAAAGAAATTATTTTTGAATATTGAATTTTCTTTTCAATTTTTGAAAGAAGAACGAAAATATTTTTGGATTGTGAGAAGAAATTAAAAGAAAATATTTTTGTATTTTATAAAAAATTGGGGTCTAAAAGCAAGTAATGAAAAATATTTTTGGATTTTTTGAAAATTGTGGGCCGGAACCGATTAGGTTTGCCTACGTATCTCACATCCGGTGAGAATCAGACCAAC
Source organism: Nicotiana tabacum (assembly GCF_000715075.1). Classification (NCBI taxonomy): domain Eukaryota; kingdom Viridiplantae; phylum Streptophyta; class Magnoliopsida; order Solanales; family Solanaceae; genus Nicotiana; species Nicotiana tabacum. Next base: position 1,478,908 of record NC_134087.1, on the reverse strand, counting down.
GTAGTTAGCAGTTTTGACAGAATAGAGGAAACATGACTTTTGAAAATATTGACTTACTTTCTTTTTCTTCTTTTTTTCAAAATTTGGCAGAGTTTCGAAAATTTTTAAATACCTACTACTCGCTCTTTTTTTTTCTCATTTCCTTTTTTCTTTTTCTTTTTTCATTTTCTTTCCCTATTCTAGAAGTCAGTCAACATGCAAGCTGAAACAGACATATATGCAAGTAGCACATAAGATGCATCAGGATGGTCCTTTAATTTGGGTACACCTGTCCTAGACGGACCCAACCCCTGTGTTGAGTCCCCAAAATCAAATGCACGTGATGCAAACAAAACGTTCCTACTAGGGATCCAGCATGAGGCTATGTTATTCTAGGTTTAAAACCTGGGTGTATTATTCTAGACCTACCTTACCCGATTGGACAGCTCGAGCCGAAGGGGGCAGCGTACCGGGAATACAGAAGCTTCACCGGCTTTGCAACTTGTCCGAACCTCGTTCTAAAATTGGGATATGACTCTAACAAAAAAGAAGTCACACGAAGTGCACACTTCCCAGATGATTTAGAAGACTCAGAGAGAGGAGGGTTTCGTAACAATTTATATACAATTCCAACAATATCAAAGCGGTAAAAAACGACATTTAGAACATTAGGCTCAAACACGTAAAAATCAGATAATAAATAAAAACCAACTATAACAGTTATTCTAAGCTCGAATTCTGAACCCTGAACCAAAAGTTTTGGTTTTTATACAGTTCTATAAAAACCAAAAGTTCTGCGGTATAAGAAGGTTTTTTCCAATTTAAGTGACAATCGAAACAGGATTATTATTTGAAATTTAGAGTCGCCACTTGGGATAATTTATGGTGTCCCAAGTCACCGGTTTAAAATCCTTCGATTTTAAACCGAGGAAGTTGACTCTTATTTATGGTCCGCGAACACAGAATACCGGGTAAGGAATTTTGTTAACCCGGAAGAAGGTGTTAGGCATTCCCAGTTTTCGTGGTTTTACCACGGTCGCTCAGCTATTATTATTGGCCTAATTACCTGATTTATTACTCGTTGTAAACCTATTGGGCATTTTTAACTTTATAACCACTTTTATTCATTTAAGGAATTAATTCAAGGTTATTTAAAATACATCGTAAGTCACGCTACATGAAATGCACTCGTGGTTCCCGACACATTCTATTTAACCTTGTTGAAAATTAGAATCGGGTCACATAAAATATACACCCGAGTTTCATTAATTACAAATCATAACTACGTCACGGGAACCATACCCATAGCCATGATAATTATCTAATTAACGCACCTAAAGCAAACAACGATATCAATAATATATATATATATATATATATATATATATATATATAGAGGGAGAGAGAGAGAAAGCGTCTATATTATTACTAGCACATATATGTACAAAATCATGGCAGTGACAAATTTACATCTTTTAAGGTATGCCACTCATCATTTTTTGCAAGGATGAATGTTGGTAAGAAGAGAGAGAAACATACTGATGGAAAGGAATGTTAGCAAAGAAAATTCTCTTCCCAAATATCTACGAGATGAAATATATGCTTTTCTTTACAAGTACAAAGGTAACGTGACATCCTTTCCCAATATACCAAGAAGATGAACCAACCGCTTTATTATTCAGGAAAATCCAGCAACAGAAACGAACCAAATCACCTGCAACAGAATTTCTCAAGTAGTTGTAAATTTCTTCTATATTTGTCTAAATACAGAGCCTCCAACGAATTGAAACTCGGCAACTCAAACGGAACCTCTGATCCAGACCTCAGAAACTCGCCGAAACCGTGACAAAACTCAACAATAACAACAGTTACTTGTGTGTGTTGCTGCTGGTTGTTTTTAATGAAGCAGGGGTGTCCAAGGTTAGAGATGGTTGAAGAATTAGAGGAGAATATGGGGGCCTTCTCTGTTGTGTGTTCAGCGGCTGAGGTGTTGAAGAGAAGAAAAGGCAACGATGAGTGTTCTGCGGCGCTACTTCAGGTCTACGGCTGTAGATTTTGGAGTGAATCCATGAGGAATTTCTGGAGCTGAGTGAAGTAAGGCGGGGTCGTTGGGTTTTAGGGGTTTGTTCGCAAGGTATGATGAAGATGAAAACGACGCTGATTCTTTTCTGTTTTTGGGATCTTCCGTTTTGGCTGTTTTTTCCAGATTTTTAGGCTAGCTCTTTTCTCTGTTCTTATCTTTCTTTGTGAGCTCTCCCGTCTATATATCAGTGTGTGTGTATATATTCATTTCTCTGGAAAGAAAGAGAATCTTCCAAGAGAAATTGTGGGGGGCCCTTGGCAAAAAAAGTGAGTGGGAATTAAAAAAATGGGATGCATGTGGAGTTTGTTATGGAGAGATAAGGTGATGGGGTCCACATTTCATTTGATTTTCGTTGCACTTTTTTGATTTTCACGTTCCTCTCTTCTTTTGCCTCTTTTCCTTTTTCTTGTTTGTTTTTTTTTTCATTTTTCATCCTTTTATATTTTATATTTTTAATTCTAAAAATGAATCTAAATACTAGTTTTATCTAAAATAATAAGGAATAATTAAAAAAAATTTAAATACTACTCAATATTTACTAAATATGTACAACTTAAAATCACACTAAGCCAAGTAAAAATATTTTTTTTAACTTCTCTTTTTATCTTTTATAAAAATATCAATAAGCTAAAATAAAAGGAAATATTTTGTAGTTTTATTAATTTTTAAGATTGAATAAGGCAAAAAGCAAAAAAAAATTTAAAATAGTGTTATTAGGCCTAAAACCAACATCTATGCACTAAAAAGTATAAAATTTCGGGGAAGGTCAAAAATTACATGTCTACAGCTGCCCCTCTTTGACTGGAAATACGAAGAGTTTTCAGACAAAGAACGACTTGACAAGTTTTTTGACCCGACCCTTATTTAGGGAGACCAAAACTATGAGGAAGGAGAATGTGACCGAGCCCTGGTATCTCAGCTGCCTACATATCCTTGGCTATAAAGGAATCAGGCCACGTGTAGTTCAGACATGAATGAGGTGATGGAGTATACTGAGCTGGAGAGTGGGTCGAGGTGCCGTTCTGTCGAGGTTCCGGTCCGTGGTCCTGTTATTACATCAAAATCAAAAATGAAAAAGACTAACTAAGCCTACCAGCTACGAGTTACAAGATTCCCATCTATAAGTCTTCTGAAGCTTGATCTTGAGTCTTGAATGGTCATTCATGCAGACTTTCGATTTGAACCTTGACGCTTGCTAGTTGCAGGTACTAGTTCATTCTTCTTCATCTTTTCGGATCAAAATCGGACACCACACCATACTTGTGACTTCAGTCATGTCTTGAGCAGCTCACATCTTTCATCAACTTCTGCATTTGGGTTCACTTCTTGCCTTTCTTTCTTTTTTTATTTATATGGATTGTGACTAAATTCTATTGATCATCTCGAACTATTGACTCGCATTCTTGCCGCGAGCTTCTTTTGTTGCTGACTTGACTTGCATTCTGAGGTGAATTCCCCTATTCTCCAAGTAGGCGCCTGATTGCCGATACTCAAACTGTCTTCCTTCAAAACTTGGACTACCTTCTCCTTGTTCTCCAGGTGGGCGCCTAATTGTCAATACTTACACTGTTTTTCCTTGAACTGTTTCCCTTAATTTTTTAGGTGGCCGCCTGATTGCTGACTTGAACCGCCTTCCTTTGAACAATGCTACTTTTCCTTTGTTCTCCAGGTGGGCGCCTGATTACCAACATTTGAGTTGTCTTCCTTTCCTCTGAAACTTGAATTATTTTCCCTTTGTTTTCCAGGTGGGTGCTTGATTGCTGAACTTGAACCGTCTTCCTTTGAACACTACTGCTTTCCCTTTGTTCTTCTGGTGGGTGCTTGATTTCCAATACTTGCACTGCTTTTCCTCGAAACTTGACTTGTTTTCCCTTTGTTCTCCAGGTGAGCTCCTGATAGATGTCTTCGTTTGAACATTGTTGCGTTCCCTTTGTTCTCCAAGTGGGTGTCTGATTACCAACATTTGCACTGCTTCTCCTTGAGATTTGAACTATTTCCCTTTGTTCTCCAGGTGGGCGCCTGATTACTAATACTTGAATTGCTTTCCCTTTGTTCTCCAGGTGGGCGTCTGCTACTGACTTAAAACTTCAAATGAATCTAAAATGAATTCTGAAATGAGTTCCCTTGTTCTCCAGGTGGGCGCCTGCTACTACAATAAAACAGACAAGACAAAAGAAACTTTTCTGCCCCAGTTTGTACTAGGAAGATTTGTGAGTTGTTAGCAAAACTATAAATCACTTACGCAGCTGATGAAGGATGCAATGATGAGAGTAAAATTAATGACTCGACTTGGATGTGCGTCTCCTAAAAGTGATTGAGCTTGCGGAAAACTATAAACTAAGCTTGACTAAAGTAAAGACTGACCCTATTATCCAGGCGGGCCCCCTGATTTCAAGAAAACTAAACATTGATAACTTAAGAAAACTAACAATTAACTCCTATTTTTTTCAAATTCAGACTTCCCCTTTTTTAAAAAAAAATTATTATACTAGGAGAAAATTCATCGGACTAGGTTTTCTATCTTAGGAGAAAGATTCATCAGACAAAGATTTTGATCCTAGGAGATAGTTCACCAGACTAGGTCGTTTTTTCTTTCTTTCTTTTTTGGTATCTTAGGAGAAAGATTCATCAGACTAAGATTTCTATCCTAGGAGAAAGTTCATCAGACTAGGTCTTCTATCATAGGAGAAAGATTCATCAGACTAAGCTTTTGATCCTAGGAGAAAATTCATCAGACTAAGTCATTTTTTTGTTATCTTAGGAGAAAGATTCATCAGACTAAGATTTCTATCCTAGGAGAAAGTTCCTCAGACTAGGTTTCCTATCTTAGGAGAAAGATTCATTAGACTAAGATTTTGATCCTAGAAGAAAGTTCATCAGACTATGTCCTATTTTTGTTATCTTTGGAGAAAAATTCATCAGACTAAGATTTTTATTGGGAGAAAAATCCATTAGACTAGGAATTTTTATCCTAGGGGGAAAAATGTGAAGATCAATGGCAAGATTTTATGCACAATAGCAAGACAAATAAAGACAATGATTTGAGAAACTTCCTTTTGTCGGCTCTTCTCTTCTTTTCTTTTTTTTTTTTGTTTTTTTTTGTTTTTTTTTTTGTTTTTTTTTGAACCACTTTCCTTGCATTGCTTTGTTCCTGTTTCATAGAAATAAAAAATTGTCAGTTTTGAAAATGGTGGTCGGTTTGTGGACTTGAGTCTTAGGCAGCTTGGCTTCTGTTCAATTAGCTTGAGTCGGTTTCAAGAGGCTTTTGCTCTGTATCAACCCTAATTATTTCACACCCAGTACCATTTGTTTTGTGGCTCAATCAGCCTTATTCCAACTGGATATCTTTGCTTAGATGACCTTTTCTGATATCTTGAATGACTTCCTGCTTTTTGAGCAATTTGTCTGTCAGAGAGAATCACCAATTATCTTTGCTTGCACCAAGTAGGCTGACAAGAGTATTTTGGGGAAGCCTTTGCATGAATCTTCAAGGCATGTTGACAGTAACAACTAAGTGTGCTGGCCAAATTTTCTTTGTGCAACTGAAAACCTGGTAGCAGATTTTGAAATCTTTTCTCGCTTCTTTTGACAAGGACTGACTCAGAGTGAAGGACAGAATGATGTCAAAAAACAAGTATTAACAAGAAATGCCCATGTCGGAAGGACAAAAGGAAGAGTTCTTTTTCCTTTTTTTTTTCTTTTCCTTTTTTTTCAATAACTAGCCTTAATGATTATGACATGCATTTTGGACTTAATGGCCGATCTACCAAACTAATCCAATCTTCCCTTTTACTATTCTTATGACCTTTTGAAGTTGGGCTTGTTCGTGCCGATCCTTTGCATTAGCTTCACGATTCACTTTCGACTAGTGGTGCCCCGAGGGATTTTCACCAAAAAGTCTCTCTCATTTGTTCATCTCTGCTTACCATCGCCTTACAGTGCCCGTGAAGGTTTTCACTAGCAAGACTCTCATTTTTTCTTTCTCACTTTTTTCTATTGCTTTCTTGAGCAACTTAACAGTGTTCTATGCTGCATGACAACCGTTGCTCATTGCATGTTTCTTTTGGCATTATTGAAGGCATATCGGGAGGTCTTTATTTGGAAGGATTTTGGATAGAGTTGGAAAGAAATGACGTCATGAAGGCTCAAAATAGATTAAAAGTAAAGGGTTGTTGACTTACAACTATTGGAATCGACTCTTTCAAAAGTGAAATAAAATCTCTGTCCCAGTTTCAGCTATTGGGGATTTTTTGTGATTATTTATTTATTTATTTGAATTCTTATTTAGTTGGACCGAACCGTGAGGCTGCCTACGTATCCTTTTTTTAAGGAATCAGGTCGAACGTAGTTCAAACATCTGACCTAAACTATTTTTCATCTTTCTTTCTATTTTTTTTCTTTTTTGTTTTTTTTTTTTGTTTTTTCTCTCTCTTTTTTTGTTTGCCTCAGCTTCTATTTTTGAGGGCATGGACCTTTGACAATTCTTTTCTTTTTTTTTTTTTCACTTAGAACTTTCTAAAAGCTGCCCTAGTTTGTACTCTTGGGGCATGGACTTTTATTTTTATTTCATTTTTTTTTATTTTTTTTGACTTTTGACTCTAAACTTGATTCCAAAAGAGGGTGGTCAAAGAAAATAACACAGGCTCAAAGGGGTGACAAAGGGTATAAAGTGTTTGGGTAGCAGAAAAAGGGCCTCCTAGCCTCGGGAATGTCAATCATGGTATCCTTTTGTGATCACAGTATTGGTGAACATGTTTATTGGTGTGTCGTGGTCACAAGACACTTTCCATCCCTTAATGTCAAACTTTTCCACAAACTTTAATTGATTAAACATCCTCAAGTCCGATCTTCATAATGAGTTGAAGGTTTATTTTACATGACCTTAATTCTAAAGAATTTCAACTCTTTATTCATCCTCAAAAGTATTTTTTTTCAGTTATCCAATTCCAGGTTAAATCAGTTTCTAAGATCTGGCCAAAATTTCTGCATGCATTTCATGTCATTAGAACTAGCGGGAAAAGAACTGAGCATAGAATGACATAGAAGGAAAAACTCTATTTTATTGAGTAAACAACAAGATAAACAACCTAAAATCCGAGTTATAGACCTAAAATAACTCGGCAAATGAAAATAGCTACAAAACATGCAGACAAGATTCACACGAACGAAATAAAGAGATAGAAGGGTTTGACTCAATAAAACAAATAAAATCTGGATCACAACCCTGAAATAACCCAGATAATAGAAAAAACATCAAAACAAACTACCAAGATTCCTTCTTAGTGATGAGAGAAAGACTTTTCAATTGTTAAGGTTGACATTTAGCCACAAATTTTTCTCATCAGAATCACCATGGTCTTCTCTGATTTTAGTCGGCAAGTTCCCGAGAGGATTCTCATACTCCATGTCATTAGGCATAATCCCCACAAAGTGTGCATCATAATGTACAGGTAAAGGATTCTGCGTGATATTCTGGGTGTTACTGTCTTGGATCACAATCAATTTTTTCTGGATCATCCTTTCTATTTCTCTTTTCAAATCCCGACAACTTTCAATATCGTGCCCTTGGGCATTGGAATGGTATTTGAACCTTTTAGAAGGGTAAAAACTTCTTGCACGTGGGTCCACATGATTTGGAGGAATGGGTGCAATCATGTCGTAATGCTTTAACTTCTCAAACAAGCTTGCATAAGACTCTCCTATTGGTATAAAATTATCTTTCAACCTTTGTTCCGCTCTATATCCCTGGCTTGGATGTGGCTTATAGGGTACTTGAAAATTTTGTGGAGGCTGGAGGAGATTTTGCGGTGCTTGTGCTCGCCTTCTAGGGTGTTTTCATACTGAGGTGAAGCAACAGAGTATTGAGGGTTCTGAGGTGGCTAATAGTACTTAGGGGAGTCATGGAAAACTTGAGAAGGCTGCTCATACCTTCGAGATGTTCTCCTGGGACCTCTTCTCGACCCTGATGTCATCATGATTTCTTCAACCTTCTCATTCGTGTTACCAAAATTATCGGAGTCAATATGGAAAGCCTGAGTTGCGGCTTTGAGAACTGCTTGACTTATAATCATGCCCGTCTTAAGGCCATTCTCTACCATTTCTCCCATTTTGATTGCTTCCGAGAAGGATTTTCCAACTGCGGACATCATGTTTTGGAAGTAATCTGGCTCTTGAACCTGAAGGAAGACAGTGATTAGTACGTGGTCATCCATGGGTGGCTTAACTCTAGCTGCTTGTTCTCTCCATTTAATGGCATAGTCTCTGAAACTTTCAGTTGGTTTCTGCTTCAGGTTTGAAAGGGAATTTCGGTTTAGGGCAATGTCGATGTTGTATTGGAACTGTTTGATCCATAAACCATTCGGAGGCCACACCCGTAAGTCTTTCCCCAAAATAAGCCATCAGTAATTCTTCCTTTCCTCCCACACTTCTTAGTTGATTGCAATACTTTTTCAGGTGGGCTATGGGGTCTCCATGTCCATCATACTTTTCAAATTTGGGGATCTTGAAACCTTGTGGCAAACGAACATCGGGGAACATACATAGATCCTTGAAGGCAATACTCTTTTGGCCTGCCAAGACTTGTATGTTTTTCAATTGTTTTTCTCAGCTTTTCAGTCTTTGGGTCATTTCTTCTTGTGCCATCTTCCGGGTAGGCTTCTCAATGTTTGCAGGAAGATCAAATAGGTACGAGTGGTACTCAGGAGAGTGGTACTGCTCTTGCTGGGTAGCAAATTGTGACTCATAACAAGGATGTCCTTGGCCATTGGCCCATACTTGACACATTTTGGTCATTTGTTGTTTTAGTATTCTATTTTTCTCAACCACAGTAGACTCTTGTTGAACCCTCTGACCCTGAGTCTCTTAAGCATATGTAACAACTTCGATGTCAATTGTCATTGACATTTTTTTCTTGGATCTTTTGTTGCCAGCTTACCAAAAACCAACCACCTTAAACTTTATTTACAATTCAAAATAAAAGACACGTTAGAATGGACTCAGTCAGTCCTTATTATTATCATCATTTGTTTCATTTTTTTTCTTTTCATTTTTTTATTTTTTTTAATGGTGATCGAACCTGATGTGGGTTGTCTACGTATCATGTAGGAACATGAATCAGATCTTGCGTAGTTCGGGAAGATCAAGAATAAAGGGAATAAACTAAATCTTCTTTTTTGGATTTTGAATTTGAATATTTTTTCTTTTAAATTTTCGAAAGAAAGACTTATAAAGAAGAAAGAGAATATTTTTGGATTTTAGTTTTGATTTTTTTTTTCCAGAATTTTTGAAAAGAAAGGCTTCTAAAGAAGAATGATTTTTTTTTGAATTTTGACTTTTTGTTTTTGGAATTTCGAAAGAAAAACTTCTAAAGAAGAAAGAAAATATTTTTGAATTTTTGGACTTTTATTTGAATTTATGAAAGAAATACTTCTAAAGAAAAAAGAAATTATTTTTGAATATTGAATTTTCTTTTCAATTTTTGAAAGAAAAACGAAAATATTTTTGGATTGTGAGAAGAAATTAAAAGAAAATATTTTTGTATTTTATAAAAAATTGGGGTCTAAATGCAAGTAATGAAAAATATTTTTGGATTTTTTGAAAATTGTGGACCGGAACCGATGAGGTTTGCCTACGTATCTCACATCCGGTGAGAATCAGACCCACGTAGTTAGCAGTTTTGACGGAATAGAGGAAACATGACTTTTGAAAATATTGACTTACTTTCTTTTTCTTCTTTTTTTTCAAAATTTGGCAGAGTTTCGAAAATTTTCAAATACCTATTACTCGCTCTTGTTTTTTTTCTCATTTCCTTTTTTCTTTTTCTTTTTTCTTTTTCTTTCCCTATTCTAGAAGCCAGTCAACATGCAAGCTGAAACAGACAGATATGCAAGTAGCACATAAGATGCACCAGGATAGTCCTTCAATTTGGGTACACCTGTCCTAGACGGACCCAACTCCTGTGTTGAGTCCCCAAAATCAAATGCACGTGATGCAAACAAAACGTTGTTTTTTTCGAGACCTCAGAAACGGAACCTCCGATCCAGACCTCAGAAACTCACCGAAACTGTGACAAAACTCAACAACAACAACAGCTGCTTGTGTGTATCGCTGCTGGTTGTTTTTAATGAAACAGGGGTGTCCAAGGTTAGAGATGGTTGAAGCATTAGATGATAAGATGGGGGCCTTCTCTGTTGTGTGTTCAACGGCTGAGGTGTTGAAGAGAAGAAAAGGCAACGATGGGTGTTCTGCGATGCTAATTCAGGTCTACGGCTGTAGATTTTGGAGTGAATCCATGAGGAATTTCTGGTGCTGAGTGAAGTAAGGTGGGGTCGTTGGGTTTTAGGGGTTAATTCGTAGGGTATGATGAAGCACAAGACGTTGGGGGGGGGGGGGAGGGTCGATGAAAACGGCGTTGATTCTTTTCTGTTTTTGGGATCTTACTCTGGCGAAATTCTCGGAAATTTAAGGAGTTAGCCAAATTTGGGGCTGATGATATATTTCATAATGTGAAAAAGCAGAAGTTACGTAAGGATGGCTAATGGATGAAACTTGATCCTCATTCGAGGACAAATGATCTTAAGCGGGGGAGAACGTAAAGCCCCAGAAAAAAATTTGCTTAGTAATTTAAGATTTCGTGGTGCCAAGGTAGGCCAAATATTTTATCTTGCGTGCAAATGAGGATTAAGGATATTATGGATATCAATTGGATATGTTAAGAAGTGTATAAGTCATATTAGAGGTGAATTGAGGTCTAAGGAGAGGCCTAAGTCTAAGCCAAGTTAGAAAAGTTTCATATTAAGACGAAATCTGTAAATGAGTGAGCACAAGACCCCACTTTGAACGATCATATCTCCAGTTATATACGGAGTTGTGTGATGCATAACCTATCAAATTAAAGCCCTTTGGGTCTAGGTTCCAACGCAATAAACTGTTCGTCATTTGGAGGTATATACGGAAATTTATGACCATTTTACTGGGCAGGTGTCTCTAGCACAAACATTAGCGCGAAGTCGCGCATTATGCTGAGTATTCAGCCTCCCGCGCGCGAACATAGAGCGAGCTCGCACGCCTGGAAGGTTTTTAAATATCCTAAAGAGCGGAAATAAGAGAATTTAAGTCATTTCTCAAGCTTAGGGCTTCCTCTACACCCCCAACTCGACCAAGGCATCCAATTGCACATCTAAGGTGAGTTTTTAAGTGTGTTTTCATGGTGATTTCACTTCTCAATCACTAGTTACAACATGATTTTGATTGGGTTTCTTCAAAATCTCAAGAACACCCCAAATTTGACTTTCAAGATTTGGTCTACAAGAGGTAATCCTACACCTTAGACTTACATATATGGAGTTATTATGGAAATATGAGTATGGATTAAGTATTGTAACTCATGGGATGGGGATTGGAAGTCATAGGTGCCTAACCTAGGTTGTGTTGGTATTGTAGAGATTGTGAGGTGGGTTATTGGGGTATAATTCTTGGGGTAATAGTATTATGTATACATGCATGTACAAATTAGGTTTGTGGGAAGATTGATGAATATAAATAAGTAAAGACTGGGTTGGGGAAAGAAGAAAATCTTGTAAAAGGAATTTAAAATCAAGATGCTCAACTAGTGTTTGATAAAATGTTCAAATGAGCTGAAACCATGAATACCTTCCTAATTTGTGTTAATTTTGTTATGTCTCAAGTAGATTGGGATTGCTAGAATTTTCGAAACGTCGTAGTAACTTAAGGAAAGCTCAAACGAGATATGTATGGCTAACTTTGACCTTTGTAAAGTCACTTTTTTTGGTGTACGAATATTTGGTATGTGATATCTACGTGGATTATTTGTGGAATTCTTGTGATTGGTATGATTTGATTGTTCGCGGTTAAGTCTCCCGATATAATGGTGTACATAATTGGCAATAAACCAAATGTGTGATTGTGAATGTGTTATGTGGTAAGAGTTGAGAAACAAATGATGGAAGAAAATCGTAAATGATGCAGTTGGAACAACTGTGGTAATAACATATATGGCTTGTATTGGCAATTATCGCGTTGACATAAAATGCATATGAGTTGTTGAATATGATGGAAATAGTATTGATGGCTATAGAAATTCTTTGAGAATTGTTGTTGTTGTTCTTTGTGAATTGTTGTTGTTGTTGTTGTGTTGTTTGTGAATTGTGATTGTTCGGTGGGATCGGGTTGCGCGCTGCAACACAAAGTAATAAGGTGTGGGTTGTGGTGATAAGGGTGGCTGAGGTAATAAGGGTGGAAAATTGATCGAAATCACTATTGAAATGAAAATATGAAAAAGTTGTGAAATCATTGATGTAAAAATGTTGAAGGGGAAATGGAGAGATTGTAACTTGTTTGGCTTGATGGTTTTCTTTCATGTGTATTTGATTGTTGGTTCCATTACTACTTGTTACTTGTGTATGGTTTGAGTTTACTTAGGGCAAGTTTATTCATACATACTAGTACAATTCAAATGTGCCGACGTCCCTTTTGCCGGGGGCGCTACATTCGTATTATGATTGTAGGTGGATCCATAGCAGGTACTCCAGTCCACCGACCGTTGCTCCCCTTCACTTTCTGCCAGAAGCATTGGTGAGCCCTTTTCCTCCCCGGGCCTTGCGTGGCTCATGCCGCTTTTTATTTTGGAGTCTTGTTTTGGTTTTTGGTGTAAGGTATAGCCGGAGCCTTGTTACCGGCAAGTATTGTATCACTCTTTTGTATCCCTAAAGGCTCCGTAGACAGGAAATGTGGGTTATGTACTTATGTATTTCGGGCAGTATAACTTGTAAACCACGCTAAGTAACTATGTATGCTATGTAAATCTCGTAAGAATGTGTTTAAATTTATAAATGGCTATTTCACTTGGTTAATGGGAAATGGAAACGCGGGGTAACACGTGAAATGGGAAAGGCACCCAGGTCCGCTTGTATGGGTCTGCCCGGTCGAGCACCGGTCGCGCCCCTCGATTTTGGGGCGTGACAAACTTAGTATCAGAGCCTAAGGTTTTAAAAGGGTCCTAGGATGTCTCGGAGCCGTGTCTAGTAGAGTCCTTCTTATCGGTGTGTTGTCGACCACATCTATAAGTTTGAGGCTACATGGGCATTTAGGAAATTACCTTCTTCTTTGTTACTCTATATCGTGCGGTGAAGTGAAAAGTGGAAGTATTTACCTCTAACTCGTGCTCTGTTCCAAATTTTTAGTAATGGCACCTAAGAAGAGAGCTACACTCGGCCTCGGGGCCAATACCACCCCAAGTGTGGCTATGAATCATGTACCTGATGCCGTGGGTGAGAGTGACTCCCCGGTCTTGAATCTGCCTGGCCCATTTATTCCAGATCCAAGTATTCATGTTCCAGTTGCGGCAGAGGGTGCTACCATCCCTCCCGCTGATATTCCAGATCCTGATGCAGTTCCAGCTTTCGGTCCCGGGGTTTCTGATGGGGACCTTAGAGGAGCCATCCATATGTTGACCCAGTTAGTGGCCGCTCAGGCCCAGAGATCCCATGATGCCCCTACGTCCTCCAGCGGACAGGGAGATTCCGCCAGCTCCAGAGTCAACCAGTTTCTACGGTTGGCCCCTCCAGAGTTCACAGGCACAGACCCAGAGGCCAATCCGCAAGATTTCCTTGATGAAATGTATAAGACCCTTCGAGTGATGAAGGCTACCGAGACGGAGGGGGTTGAGTTGGCTTCATACAGGTTGAGGGGAGCAGCGTATTCATGGTTCGAGATGTGGGAGGATTCCCGTGGGGAGGAAAGACCTCCAGCTAGATGGGATGAGTTTGTAGATGCATTCATGGACCACTTCTTTCCTGCCGAGACAATGGCGGCCCGTGCCACTCAGTTTGAGGTCCTCAAGCAGGGCAGTATGAGTTTTTAGGAGTACCACATGAAGTTTGTGAGATTGTCCAAGTATGCTCCCCAGTTAGTGTCGACCATGGGTGATCGAGTTCGGCGATTTGTTCAGGGTCTTAGTCCCTTGGTGGTGAATGAGGCTGCTACAACGGCCTTACACTCAGATATGAATTATGGGAAGATTGTGGGATTCGCTCAGGCCACAGAGGCTAGGAAGTTGAAAATACAGGCAGAAAGGGAGAGTAATAGCAGGGCCCGATCAGTGGGTCACTCAAGGAGACCAGTTCAGAGAAGGGGGCCATCAGGGTCATCCCAGTCATATGCTCAGTCCTCAGCGAGCGCACCGCCATCTGTGCATAGTTATCAGCAGAGTAGTCACTTGAGACCAGGTTCAGATAGCAGGAGACCCCATCAGTCGGGTCGTCCAGGAGGGGGATCACAGCAGAAGGGGGAGCTCTATGCCCCAAGTGTGGGAGATTCCATACAGAGGCTTGTTATTTGGATATCCCGGTGTGTTATAGATGCGGGGTGAGAGGTCATATCCAGCGGGACTGTCATGTGCCCAAACAGGGCACGGGTAGGGGATTTGCTCAACCATCCGGTTCTTCAGCTACTACATCATCCGCGCGCCCTCCAGTTCCAGCAGGGCGTGGTGCAATTAGGGGTGGAGCTCATGGTAGAAGTGGACCTAGCCGATTTTACGCTTTGAGTGGTCGCCAAAGTGCATAGGCTTTTCCAGATGTTGTCACAGGTATCTTGTTTGTTCAGGCCATTGATTGTTATGCTCTTATTGATCCGGGGTCCTCTTTGTCTTATGTCACCCCATTCATTGCTTCAAGTTTTGGGGTAGAACATGAACAGCTTTATGAGTCGTTCTCTGTATCAACTCCGGTTGGTGATTCTATCACAGCCGCGCGAGTTTATAGGAATTGTGTTGTCACGGTATGTGGTCGTGCTACCACGACCGATTTTATTGAGCTTGGAATGGTGGATTTTGATGTGATTATGGGAATGTACTGGCTTTATTCGTGCTTTGCTAAACTTGACTGCCGAACGAGAGTCATGAGGCTTGAGTTCCCTAATGAGCCGGTTATTGAGTGGAAGGGAAATGGTGTGGTGCCAAAAGGTAGGTTTATTTCCTACCTTAAGGCTTCAAAGATAATTAGGAAGGGATGTATCTACCATTTGGTCCGGGTGGCGGACACCACTTCAGAAGTGTCTGCCCCCGAGTCCGTGCCAGTCGTGAATGAGTTTCTTGAAGTGTTTCTGGACGAGCTTCCAAGGATCCCACCAGATAGGGAGATTGATTTTGGGATTGATGTATTGCCAGATACACAGCCAATATCTATTCCACCATACAGGATGGCGCCAGCGGAGTTAAGGGAGTTAAAGGAGCAGCTGAAGGATTTATTAGAAAAGGGGTTCATACGGCCAAGTGTGTCGTCGCGGGGTGCTCCGGTTCTTTTTGTCAGGAAGAAGGATGGGTCGCTCCTGATGTGTATTGATTATTGGAAGCTTAACAAGGTCACCATCAAGAATAAATATCCTTTGCCTCGGATAGATGATTTGTTCGACCAATTGCAAGGTGCAAGGTTCTTCTCCAAAATTGATCTACGGTCCGGGTATCACCAATTGAAGATCAGAGAGCAGGATATTCCTAAGACAGCTTTCAGAACTCACTATGGTCACTTTGAATTCTTGGTCATGTCTTTTTGGGCTAACCAATGCCCCGGCAGCTTTCATGGATCTTATGAATCGGGTCTTCAAGCCGTTTCTAGACTCCTTTGTGATTGTTTTCATTGATGACATCCTTGTTTATTCGCGGAGCCGGGAGGATCATGCCGATCACCTCGGGGCAGTTCTGCAGACTCTTCATCAACACCAGTTGTATGCTAAATTTTCAAAATGTGAATTTTGGTTGGAGTCCGTTACCTTTCTAGGTCATATTGTTTCCAGTGAAGGGATTCAGGTGGATCCCCAGAAGATTGTAGCAGTGAGAGATTGGCCTAGGCCCATGACCCCGACGGAGATCCGTAGCTTCTTGGGTTTAGCGGGTTATTATCGGAGGTTTGTGGAGGGATTCTCTACCCTCGCCTCCCTTTGACTAAGCTGACGCAGAAAGCAGTTAAGTTCCAATGGTCCGACGCTTGTGAGAAAAGTTTTCAGGAATTGAAATCGAGATTGACCTTGGCACCGATGTTGACCTTACCGGAGGGCACGGAAGGATTTGTGGTTTATTGCGATGCCTCCAGGGTCGGTTTGGGTTGTGTGTTGATACAACAAGGGAAGGTTATATCATATGCTTCAAGGCAACTCAAGAATCACGAGAAGAATTATCTGACGCATGATTTGGAGCTTGTGGCAGTTGTATTTGCCTTGAAAATATGGCGGCATTATCTTTATGGGGTCCATGTGGATGTGTTTTTGGACCACAAGAGTCTCCAATATTTGTTCAAGCAGAAGGAGTTGAATTTAAGGCATCGGCGGTGGTTAGAGTTGATCAAGGATTACGATATGGATATTTTATACCATTCAGGGAAGGCGAATGTGGTGGTCGACGCTCTTAGTCGGAAGTCCATGGGTAGTTTGGCTTATTTAGGAGCGGATCAGAGGTCTTTGGCTCGGGAGGTTTATCAATTATCCAGTCTGGGGGTTTGTATTTCGACCTCAGACGAGGGGAAGGTTATGATGCGTAATGGAGCAGAATCGTCACTGGTAGCGGAAGTCAAGGAAAAGCAGTTCATTGATCCAGCATTGGCGTAGATGAAAGAGGCAGTTTTGAATAACAAGACTACGGCCTTTTCATTCGGTGGCGGGGATGGTGTATTACAATGTCAAGGTAGGCTATGTGTTCCAGATGTGGATAATCTTCGGGAGAGGGTAATGTCGGAGGCTCATAATTCCAGGTATTCGGTGCACGCTGGTTCTACAAAAATGTATCATGATCTCAAGGAAATTTATTGGTGGAACGGTATGAGTGTGGCGGACTTTGTGACTAGATGTCCGAACTGTCAGCAAGTGAAGGCCGAACATCAAAGACCTAGTGGATTAACTCAAAGCATAGAAATTCCAATGTGTAAATGGGAGATGATCAATATGGATTTTGTAGTGGGGCTGCCGCACACTCCGTGCAGGTTCGACTCAATTTGGGTGATCGTTGACCGACTCACAAAATCAGCGCACTTCTTGCCAGTTAAATCTTCCGACATAGCGGAACAATATGCTCAATTGTATATCAAAGAAATAGTTAGGTTGCATGGCACTCCAGTCTCAATCATTTCAGATCGAGGGGCTCAGTTCACGGCCAATTTTTGGAAGAAATTTCAGTAGGGCTTGGGCACTCAAGTAAATCTCAGCACAACATTCCATCCTCAAACTGACGGGCAAGCAGAGCGGACTATTCAGACGCTTGAGGACATGTTGCGATCTTGCACTCTTGATTTCAAAGGTAGTTGGGATGACCATTTGCCACTCATAGAATTTGCTTACAACAACAACTTCCATGCTAGTATCCAGATGGCACCATTCGAGGCACTGTATGGTAGGAGATACAGGTCTCCCATTGGATGGTTCGAGGTTAGAGAAGCAGAATTGATAGGGCCGGACCTCGTGCATCAGACCTTGGAGAAAGTCAAAGTTATTAAGGATAGGTTGAAAACTGCTCAAAGTCGCCAAAAGTCTTATTCGGACATTCGTCGTAGAGATTTGGAGTTCAAAGAAGATGATTGGGTATTTTTGAAGGTTTCCCCCATGAAGGGAATCATGCGATTTGGGAAGAAAGGGAAATTAAGTCCGAGGTATGTCGGACCATACAGAATCATTCAGAGGATCGGTCAAGTGGCATACAAGCTTGAACTGCCACCCGAGATGGCATTGGTACATCCGGTCTTCCATGTATTTATGTTGAAGAAGTTAGTGGGAGATCCGTCCGTTATTGTGCCAATTTAAGCTATTGAGGTTAATGAAGAACTATCTTATGAAGAAATTCCAGTTGCCATTCTTGATAGGCAAGTCTGGAAATTGAGAACTAAGGAAATTGCCTCTGTAAAAGTGTTATGGCGGAACCAGCAGGTTGAGGAAGCCACTTGGGAAACCGAGGAAGAAATGAGAAAGAAGTACCCACATTTTTTTGAATAGTTATGTAATAGCTTTCATGCATTTGGTTCCTGTAAACTCTTATCTTTTGATTTGATCTATGTTAAACTATTCCATTTTGACTATATATATTGCCTATGCGGCCATAGTTGGTGTTGAACAAGTTATGTTATGTCTATGGAACATGTATATACTGTTAGGATATGTACCTAGGGCCCTCTGACAGGTGGATAGTCCTAGTTACAAAGGAAACTCTGGCGAAATTCTCGGAAATTTAAGGAGTTAGCCAAATTTGGGGCTGATGATATATTTCATAATATAAAAAAGCAGAAGTTACATAAGGATGGCTAATGGATGAAACTTGATCCTCATTCGAGGACGAATGATCTTAAACGGGGGAGAATGTAAAGCCCCAGAAAAAGAAAAAAAATTTGCTTAGTAATTTAAGATTTCGTGGTGCCAAGGTAGGCCAAATATTTTATCTTGCGTGCAAATGAGGATTAAGGATATTATGGATATCAATTGGATATGTTAAGAAGTGCATAAGTCATATTAGAGGTGAATTGGGGTCTAAGGAGAGGCCTAAGTCTAAGCCAAGTTAGAAAAGTTTCATATCAGACGAAATCGGTAAATGAGTGCGCACAAGACCTCACTTTGAACGATCATATCTCCAGTTCTATAAGGAGTTGTGTGATGCATAACCTATCACATTAGTCTAGTTTTCAACGCAATAAACCGTTCGTCATTTGGAGGTTTATACGGAAAGTTATGACCATTTTACTGGGCAGGTGTCTCTAGCGCGAACATTAGCGCGAAGTCGCGCATTATGCTGAGTGTTCTGCCTCCCGCGCGCGAACATAGCGCGAGCTCGTGCACCTGGAAGGTTTTTAAATATCCTAAAGACCGGAAATAAGAGAATTTGAGTCATTTCTCAAGCTTAGGGCTTCCTCTACACCCCCAACTCGACCAAGGCATCCAATTGCACACCTAAGGTGAGTTTTTAAGTGTGTTTTCATGGTGATTTCACTTCTCAATCACTAGTTACAACATGATTTTGATTGGGTTTCTTCAAAATCTCAAGAACACCCCAAATTTGTCTTTCAAGATTTGGTCTACAAGAGGTAATCCTACACCTTAGACTTACATATATGGAGTTATTATGGAAATATGAGTATGGATTAAGTATTGTAACTCATGGGATGGGGATTGGAAGTCATAAGTGTCTAACCTAGGTTGTGTTGGTATTGTAGAGATTGTGAGGTAGGTTATTGGGGTATGATTCTTGGGGTAATAGTATTATGTATACATGCATGTACAAATTAGATTTGTGGGAAGATTGATGAATATAAATAAGTAAAGACTGGGTTGGGGAAAGAAGAAAATCTTGTAAAAGGAATTTAAAATCAAGATGCTCAACTAGTGTTTGATAAAATGCTCAAATGAGCTAAAACCATGAATACCTTCCTAATTTGTGTTAATTTTGTTATGTCTCAAGTAGATTGGGATTGCTAGAATTTTCGAAACGTCGTAGTAACTTAAGGAAAGCTCAAACGAGATATGTATGGTTAACTTTGACCTTTGTAAAGTCACTTTTTTTGGTGTACGAATATTTGGTATGTGATATCTACATGGATTATTTGTGGAATTCTTGTGATTGGTATGATTTGATTGTTCGCGGTTAAGTCTCCCGATATAATGGTGTACGTAATTGGCAATAAACCAAATGTGTGATTGTGAATGTGTTATATGGTAAGAGTTGAGAAACAAATGATGGAAGGAAATCATAAATGATGCAGTTGGAACAACTGTGGTAATAACATATATGGCTTGTATTGGCAATTATCGCGGTGACATAAAATGCATATGAGTTGTTGAATATGATGGAAATAGTATTGATGACTATAGAAATTCTTTGAGAATTGTTGTTGTTGTTGTTGTTGTTGTTGTTGTTGTTGTTGTTGTTGTTGTTGTGTTGTTTGTGAATTGTGATTGTTCGGTGGGACCGGGTTGCGCGCCGCAACACGAAGTAATAAGGTGTGGGTTGTGGTGATAAGGGTGGCCGAGGTAATAAGGGTGGAAAAGTGATCGAAATCACTATTGAAATGAAAATATAAGAAAGTTGTAAAATCATTGATGTGAAAATGTTGAAGGGGAAATGGAGAGATTGTAACTTGTTTGGCTTGATGGTTTTCTTTCATGTGTATTTGATTGTTGGTTCCATTAATACTTGTTACTTGTGTATGGTTTGAGTTTACTTAGGGCAAGTTTGTTCATACATACCAGTACAATTCAAATGTGCTGACGTCCCTTTTGCCGGGGGCACTACATTCGTGGTATGATTGTAGGTGGATCCATAACAGGTACTCCGGTCCACCGACCGTAGCTCCCCTTCACTTTCCGCCAGAAGCATTGGTGAGCCCTTTTCCTCCCGGCACCTTGCGTGGCTCATGCCGCTTTTTATATCTGAGTCTTGTTTTGGTTTTTGGTGTAAGGTATAGCTGGAGCCTTGTTACCGGCAAGTATTGTATCACTCTTTTGTATCCCTAAAGGCTCCGTAGACAGGAAATGTGGGTTATGTACTTATGTATTTTGGGCAGTATAACTTGTAAATCACGCTAAGTAACTATGTATGCTATGTAAATCTTGTAAGAATGTGTTTAATTTTATAAATGGCTATTTCACTTGGTTAATGGGAAATGGAAATGCGGGGTAACACGTGGAATAGGAAAGGCACCCAGGTTCACTTGGCTGGGGCTGCCCGGTCGAGCGCCGGTCGCGCCCCTCGATTTTGGGGCGTGACAAAAATCGTGAGTGGTAATTAACAAAATGGGGTGCATGTGGAGTTTGTTATGGAGAGATAAGGTGATGGGGTCCACATTTCATTTGATTTTCTTTGATTTTTTTGCCTTTCACGTTCCTCTCTTCTTTTGCCTCTTGTCCTTTTTCTTGTTTTTTTTTCATTTTTCATCCTTTTATATTTTATTTTTTTAATTCTAAAAATGAATCTAAATACTAGTTTTATCTAAAATAATAAGGAATAATTAAAAAAAATTTAAATACTACTCAATATTTACTAAATATGTACAACTTAAAATCACACTAAGCCAAGTAAAAATATTTTTTTTAACTTCTCTTTTTATCTTTTGTAAAAATATCAATAAGCTAAAATAAAAGGAAATATTTTGTAGTTTTTTTAATTTTTAAGATTGAATAAAGCAAAAAGAAAAAAAAATTAAAATAGCGTTATTAGGCCTAAAACCAACATCTGAGCATTAAAAGGTATAAAATTTCGGGGAGGGTCAAAAATTACATGTCTACAACCCATTTCCCCACGAACCCAAATATATAATTTATTTTGAAATCGGACCTCAAATCGAGGTCTAAACCCCAAAAATTTGAAAAATCTAGTTTCTACCCAAAACACCAAATTTCTCCCATGAAAACCTTTGATTTTGAGTTGAAATCATGTGAAAAGATGTTAAAGATTGAATAAACGAGTTAGAAATAACTTACAATCGATTTGGAGAAGAAATTGTATTTGGAAAATCACCCAAGAGAGTTTATGTTTTGAACAAATATGAAAAATGGCTGAAAATGCGTCTAAGTGTTAATTAATTGGTCTCTGATGCCGCAAATGCAACCAGGGTTCGCAATTGTGAACCCTTTAGAGGACTGCAATTTTTGCATTTGCAAAGAAAATTATCTCTTTTGCGACCACTCCTTATTTCTGAGGGGTTCGCATTTGCGACTAGGGCCTTCCGCATTTGCGACCTAAATGGTCGCATTTACGATCAGGCCTGCCCAGGCCTTTGTTCGCATTTGTGATGGACTTCTCGCATTTGCGATCCAGGCTTCGCCAGACCTGCAACATATCAGCAAATTCCTAAGTGCAAATTTCACTCCGTGGGCTATCCAAAACTCACCCGAGCCCTCGGGGCTCCAAACCAAACATGTACACCAACCTAAAAATATCATACGGACTTGCTCGTGCATTCAAATCACCAAAATAACATCAACAACTACGTATTATCAAAACTATAAAATCACTTGAGAACATCAAATTTTCCGATTTTCTCAAATAAGGTCCGATTCACGTCATTTCAAGTCCATTTCTTACCAAATTTCACAGACTCAACTTAAATCACATATAAGACCTGTACCGAGATCCGGGACCAGAATACGGGTCCGATACCATCAAATTTCAAATACATTTCATTTCCAAAAACTCATAAATATTCTAGAAAATAATTTTCTTTAAAAATTTATTTCTCAAGCTTGGGACCTCGGAATTCGATTTCGGGCATACACCCAAGTCCCATATTTTCCTATGGACCCTCCGGGATCATCAAATCACGGGTCCGGATCGGGGTCTGAGTCCGGGTCCGTTTACCCAAAATATTGACCGAAGTCAACTTAAATTCATTTTAAAGGCAAAATTCATCATTTTCACAGATTTTTACATAATGTTTTCCGGCTATGCGCCCGAACTGTGCACGCAAATTGAGGTGAGATAGAAAGAGATTTTAAAGGCCTCAGAACAAAGAATTTATTTCTAAAACGAGTGATTATCTTTTGGGTCATCACACCTAACTTTGTGGGTGGGGTTGGGGAAGGGGAGGGAACTGCCCCTTAGGATTTGAGTCATGTGTGCTAATTATGTTATGTGAAGTTGACGAGTACGTACTCATACTTATTTGTGAAAAATTTGATTGTTTAGGCTCTTAGGTTCTTAAGCTCATTAAAAATAAAGTTGTCTTATCATGTTGGATTATCTATTTACTAAATTCACCCTTACGTGTCTTATTTGGAGTTGATTGATTCATGTTTTACCCTTGTTGCCGATAAACTCTTATGTGCCTCAATTAAATTATCGCCTCGTTTATTGCCATGTTGTCATTTCCGTTATTTCTTACCCTTAATTGAAGTTGTCATTGTCTTTCGTAATTACTTATCCTTAATTGAAGTTATTGATGTCTTTTCCATAAATGCTTAATTTTAATTGAAGTTGTCATTGTCTTTCCGTAATTACTTATCCTTAATTGAAGATATTGATGTCTTTTTCCGTAAATGCTTAATCTTAATTGTAGTTATATTTGTCCTTTCCGCTTGACTGAAGTTTTGTGATATCTTTTATTGTTGGCTTATCTTTATTTGGAGTCATTGATTCATGCTATCTCTCTTGTCGTCGAGTTTAATGTGGAGTCATTATTGCACATTATCTCTCTCCTTTATCCTTGTTGAAACCATTATTCTCTATTGTGTCTTTCATTGCGAGCTCATTCTTCCGTTTCTTTGTGTTCTGAAGTTCTTGTATTGATTTACTTGTCATATTCTCGTGTTATTGTTGTCATTATTGTTGTATTCATTATTGTTGAGCAGAGGGCTATGCGTGATTGTGGTATTTAAATTGTTTTGAGGAAAGTCGTGGCATATGGGCACGTGTGGTGAGCATCATTATATTGTGTTGTTACATTTTAACACACGTGGTATTGTTGAGAGAATTGTCTTGATGTTCGCACGTGAGTTGTTCGTACTATTATGATTATTGATATTTGCACATGCGGCGTGACAAGGCGGGCTATATATGTGGATTGCGCATGTGGTGAAACAAAGTGAGAATATTATTATGTACGTGCGGCAAGACAAGGCATGCATTTACTTTATTTTTGCGCACGTGTCGAGACAAGGTGGTTTATGTCGGAGAATGATTTGTGATGACTTGTGATAGCCTTGGGGCATTGTTATTGTTGATGTATGTGTAGCGGTGTGCCTACCTTGTGTGAGTTATACCTTGTACATTTGTGGTGATCGTTTCTTAAGTGTCATTCGTTATCTCTACTCTTACTTGTTGATTTTAATGTGATAGAACACTTGTACAAGCATACATGTAATTAATCGCCCATAACGGTTTAAGAAGAAGACTCCTGATGTAATTTACCATTTACATAGAACTCTCGTCTACTTTCCTTATGTGGGAGAGTTTTCTATTGGCACGTGAATTGTCCGTGCGGTCATGAGTTATTGTTATTATTGGAATATGAGTGGTCCGGGCGGATATCCGATATTATCACTCTCTTGGCACGTGAGTCGTCCATGCGGTTATGGATTATAATGTGGGCACAAGATGCCAAGTGATTTGGGTTCATGAATCGGGACCCGTGATTTGTGAGTATGAGGTTTGGTACCTCGTAGAAATTCTTGAATAAATTTGGTGTGAGAGCGGTTGTTCTTATTGTATTGTTACTTATTTTCCTTTATTTGATTTCACCGGACTTAAACTATGTTCATCTTACTCTACAATGTTATTATCTATTTGTTCCATGTTGTTAATTGTTGCTCTTAGTTTCCTTTTATAAGCATTGCTTTGTTATTATTATCATGCTTAGCCCTATATCGATATTGTCCTCCTGATAGTTCACATTTATATTTGTTCAGGTTGTTTAGTCCAGTAAGTGTCTTGACTGTCCTTCGTCACTACTTTACCGAGGTTAGTCTTGATACTTACTGAGTACCGCTGTGGTATACTCATATTACGCTTTCTGCATATTTTTGTGCAAATTCAGGTATTTCGGAGTTGGTTGATCACAATCTAGATGCTCGGATTTTACCATGGAGACTCAAGGTAAACCTGTCGTCACGTTCGCAGGCCTCGGAGTCACCTTCTGATATTGTACTTGTATTGTTTATTTCTATTCCAAAATAGTTCTACTTAGGGATTTTCTAGCAAACTCAGTAGAGCTTATGACTTGTACTACCGATTCTGGGATATTATATCATGTTGGAAATGTTGGCTTCACATAGAAATATCTGGTTTCTGCTTAATATAGTTCTGCTGGTTAATTGCTATCATTTAATTCAGTAAGTGTTAGGCTTACCTAGTCCCTAAGATTAGGTGTCATCATGACATCCTACATAGGGGAAATTGGGATTGTGACATTCCCACTATACTTGCATTTTCCCCTTTTCTTTGGTTGCCTAATCACGTTTTAATCTTTCTCCCGTCTAAATTTAGCATTTTTGGTTTCCATTCTTTTTTTTCATTATATTATAATATTTTTATTTTTATATTCGTAAATATCTTACTTAAGAATATTACAGTGTATACATTAATTAATATTTGAGTCGAACAAATCGAAGTTATCATACCGAATAAATCGAAAAGCGAAAAATAGAACCATATCGAATTTAATTCGATATGATGTCGGTATAGCATTCTTAAAATCGAATATCGAAAAATTAAATTTAAATACCATACCGTAATAACCGACGAACACCCCTATTTATAACTGTCAACTAATCCATATCAACTAAGGCGCAGTGGGTACAACTATATTCTACGTTCATTTATTTAAACTTTGAATACGTAATCGTGAAAAAAAGAAAGGCCAAGCAACACAATGCAGGTTAAAGTCAGGAATTGTTCCCAAGTTAACAGTATTCAAGATTTGGACTGCTTCACATGCCTTTGCCCCTTCCCATGTTTTGCCTTATTTGCCTTTGCATTGACTATTTGTTGTGTCTCTGCTTCCTGTTTTACTGTAGTTTTCTGCTTTTGTTCAATCGTTATCCGTTTTTGGATCATCTACGCTTTGTTCAAAACAACAGGTAGCTACTTCCTATCTATACAATACTTTCATGTTCACATCACATTTATTTTAATTTCTTGTAATGGGAACAAAGTTTCTTTGGTTTCATCGCAAGATTGCTTCTGTGTTATCTTCTTCTTTCTTCTTTTTCTTGATTTTGTTATTTTTCATTATTGGTAGCAATAAAGTGTATAAGTTTTAGGGAAAATTTCACATAACAACGATTGGGCTCCTTAATTTTCAATTTTATAGCTCATATTTCAATTTACAACCAACTAGCCTAAAAATAATAGGCTAGGATTCAACATTCAACTCCAATAGGTTCTCAAAATTACTATTTAATTTTAAAAAAAGATTGCTCAAGCTTTGAAATTAATTTTCGAATCGGTAACTATGACTCAAATATTAGTTGAACAAGCCACATTCATTTGGGTGGTGAAAATTAGATTTTTAACAAGCTTAAACATGTGGGTTTAAATTCTGAATTTGATTTTATGAGAATTTTGGAGTGGGTATTATTTAGACTTGTTAAAAATAGTATAAGGAGGTTGTATATAAAATTTGAACTCATTTAATAGAGATCTGGACTGGTTATGAACAAGAATTGCAACTGAAAATCGTGAAAGAGGTTTGTCTACATACACTTGTATAAAGGTGTATAAAAGTGTATAATACTGTATAAGATGTGTTTATACACTCATATACACTATTATACAAGATTATACATAATTATACAAAAAACTGACTCTGTTTTCTCCCTTGCGTCTTTTCTGAAATTTAACTCAAATCTTGCTCAAAATCTACTCCAAATCACTTCAAATTTAAATTTTGAACTTCTTTCGATATTTTCAATCAATTGGAACAACACCCAATGCAAACAACAAACAAACTCAAAACATTCTATTTTCGAAAGCAAAACTTTGAATGGCCTTCAATGGTGGATTTCTACTCTTTAATTTTTTAACATTGCAACCATGTGACATAGGGGGAGAAGCAGTAGTGACGAACGACCCATAACATATGTAAAAGATGCGAGAAGAAGAGAGAGTGAAAACAATATTTGTGATAACACAAATTTTACTCCATAGCTTTTAGAAGCAATAGTCGTAAGAACAGGGATTTTGAATTTGCAAGAGTTAGTATTTTCAAAATATATACAATATGGGCTAGATGTGGTAAAGCTTAAAAATATGGGTTATTTTTTGTTATGATGTGAAGTCATATATATTTTATTGTAATTCTTTCTAAGTTTTACGAGTTTAACGGTGTAAAATAATTTTTACGCGTAAAAGATAATTACATATAACTACTCATAATCAATTAACTTGTAAACTGAAAAAGACAGCTAATTTGCTATAAAAATTCCCTTCACGTGCTATTGCTTTTAAAAAATAATGAGTATATCACAGCGTGCTATTGCTTTTCAAATATATTACATATCAAAAATTAAAAAGAAAAGTTGTTATTATGAGCTCGTGGACATCATATATCAACTCTTTCTATTATGTTTTCTCTTTTAATCTCAGTTGATAAGATAGTAATTAATAGAAAGAATTAGGAATTTTTACCTCCTATAGCAAAGGTTAACATCTTATTTATTTTAAATAAATACCATTTAAAAAAATTATATTCTATAAATACATTTTAATGTTTGTAGCAAAATATCTAATTTTGGTTACCTTTTGTCCTTAAGCCACTAAATACGCTATTCATTACACTATTTTCTTTCTCTCTCTACTTTGATACATGCCATTCTCTTCTCTCATTCCCTGAAAACACGATACTCAATCTCAAAATTTCTCTCACTCACATCACCTACCATTAGTTACAAACGGTGATTTTGCCTGGATTCCATGTGAGATTCATTGAAGAATTTCACAATTTATCTTTAGTGAAGAATTGATGATCAAGAAAGCTGTGGAAAATTCAAAAGAAAAAGAAATCAGAATAGTAGAAGTTGGTGATGGAAAAAATAGAGCGATTAAAATCAATTGGGTTGCTGGTGCTAATTTTGCAATAGAAAAATCAAGAGCAGGAAAAGAAGACTACGACCCACTTGGTTTACTCAATGAGAATACTTCAAACTAGAAAAGCAAGAAAAGGAAGTTAAAGAAGAGGCTAAATGGGAAAAGAAGAAGGTGAAAAGGAACGTTTTTTTTGTTAGGAACAAATCTCAATTTCAATTGAACCTTGTTTATCCTAAAGAGTGCAGAAATGTCATAGTATTGCAAAAAATTATGGTCATTCACAGCATGGATTTGCTATATGGTTCCTTTCCAGAAGGGCCATCAAATGTATCTGCATTGTGTTTCATAAATGGGCAAAACTTTTTGCTCGCCATCAGATCTACCTTCACTGGATAGAGCTCACAACCCAACAAGCCAGCTTTTGCCCGCCATCAAATCTGCCTTCACTCGATAGAGCTCACGACCCAACAAGGAACGTTATTGTTAGAGTTGCAGCCCCAGTGATTCAGGGTTTTTGTTCGACGACGGATTCGCCGGAAATTAGGGTTTGTTCTTGAACAAAGACGACGAAGATTGAGGCTGAGCTACTTAGTTTTATGTTAATATATTTCAATGTATTTTCATGTATTTCATTGTATTCATTGTCTTTTTTTCTCATTGTAATTCAATGTATCTCACTGTATTCCATGTATTTCATTGTATTCACTGCTTTTTTTCATTGTATTTTATGTATCCCGCTGTATTCTATGTATTTCATTGTATTCATTGTCACTCTATATGACATGAATGTATTCATATGTTTTTTTAAATTAATTTATGTATTCAGATGTATTATATAATTTCTCCGAAGATTGCTATGTTTTTGGGTTACTTTTTGGTTGAGAATCTTTTTTATAACTGAAAATACAAAATTTGTGTGTTATAATTGAGTTTGTTGAGTTATATTAGGAGTCTATTATGTTAATTGATTCACTTTCCGTTTAAAAACAGTGTAATCCTCTGTTTCACGCCGTGACTACAGTCGAATACAATAATCTATCCAACTGTAATCCCATGTTTCACGCCATGAATGTAGTCGAATACACTCGAATACAACAACTGATTAGCTGGACTTCCCTGATTCACGCCTATTTTTGCTATTGTATTCATGAATACAGTAGTTTAAATACATCTAATACATCTTATAACAACAGAAAACGTATCTACAATCCGTAATATAGCAAATGATATCTATAGATAGCTAATTACCACTAAAAGATAGTGCTTTATGAAAATTTCTAAAAGAATTAAGGATCTGATCACTTGGTCCAGCAACCCAACTAAAAATGACCTAGCTTTGAAGTCTTTACCCGATTTGGCCCAGGTTATATATAATTTGAAAGAAACTTTTCAGTCTTTAGCCAATTATTAAAGACATACTTCTAAGATTTTTTCTTTCTTTTCTTCTTTCTTCTTTCCCAGCATACTCAATATCTCTTCACTCGCCTCTCTCTTCGTTCTCCCTAAAAATTACAGATTTTTTTGTACACACTTGTGATAATTGCTTTTGAGCACTCAAGTGAAGAAACAAAAACAAATATTGTAACATTTTAATAATTTTTGTGCTCTATACAAATGTGCCTAATGGCTCTTTAATCTTTGTAGTCTATGTCAATTAGATTTCGATTTTTGAGTTAATTGACAAAAAGAGGTTAAGGAACCACAATACAATTTGGCATATCAGTCCAAAAACTATCAGATCTAGCCTAAAACTATCAAATTTTGCCTAAAACTATCAGATCTTGCCTAAAAGATCATCTCTGGCGACCTCGTCTCATATTATCTTATTTCTCTTAGTCTTTTTTTCATCCTTTGCTACTGTTGAAACCCAGATTTGAATGCAAAAACCTCATCGGAAAAATTCAATACCAGCAACCACCGAAAACTGTAATGTGGTAATGGACAGAAGGTGTTTTTTAGTGTAAATTTGTATAGATAGTGTTTATACACACTTATATAATATGTATAAGTGTGTATATCTGGATTATTTTGCTGCAATGTATATGGGTGAACTGTATTTTTGTGTAATTCTCCCTAATTATTAATAAAGAGAATTAGAGAACATAAGGTCATTAAAAAATTTTCATAGAGATTCCACAGGAAATAGTAATTAGGAAAGGCAAACCATAATAATTTGTGCTATCTTCAAGTTAAGCATGATTACCATAATTGTTAATTTGCACTGATTAAATCTGTGGACACAAGGCTTAGCTTTCAGTGAAATCATTTTCCTTTTACTTTTTCTCTTTTCTCATAAAGCAAACAGAAACATATGCAAGTGCTTTGGAAGGTGAATCAGAATTAGACTATTACATAAAATATTTCACACAAAAGTATTCTTTTACAAAATTGTTTTAGTTTGGGTAGTTTAGTCACACTAATTATTTTTATCTAGAATTTACATATTTATTTAATGAGTGTGTCAAAAGCAAATTAATCACTTATTGTTGACCGGATAAAATAATTTAAATTCAACAAATATTCACAAACAAATTATTATTATTATTATTATTATTTTTGGAAAACCAATGTTTTGTTCAGAGAATCCTAAGAAGTCAAAGGTCCTGCTTTCACGTGGGACCAAAACCAAAACCTTGGAACTAAAATTTCCTAGATTCCAGGGGCAATGTTCTTCAGTTGTTTGACTTAAGTTTCAAAGATTGGTCAACGCAAGTTTTGCTCTTATCGAACAAGATAATCAATAAATGTTTGGATAAGATCAAACTGTAAATTACCTAGCTATTGCTGGTAAATAAGAAGTTTGGTCACATTATCTGGGGATTTTTTTTTATTCTCACCCAAGTTTTGCATCAAATTATAATAACTTACCTTGTTTAAATGATGAACGTAAAAAATGATAACGAGTTTAATTAATCATAATTAAATAATAATTGTATACTTAAACACACATATCATGTATTCATTTCAATGTATAAATGCTGAGCGTGGATAAAGTTTTTCCTGTAATCTCAAAATTGACCATATTTATTCTCTTTCTTTACAAGTGCATAGGGAATATTTTTTTTATAACCTTTATATTTGAGTCAGCTTGCACGTAACTCGACTAATTTCACGTGATACTTATTTTGGAAAAGAAAAAAAAATGTAGAAGACAATCTGGGAGCCACCTTATCAATTTGTCTACTAAAAGTATAGGAGTAATTCAATTCTGTTATAAATATATTATATTATGGATGTTCATTTAGTACTCCGTTGTAAATAAGCTTTCTGAAGAAGCTTATTCATATGGGACTCCACCGTAAACATGTTTATCTATTTAGTACTCTATTGAAAATAAGCTTCCTGAAGAAGCTTATCACTTCGGTACCCGGTTATGAATAAATATTATCCCCGGTAGAAGATTATCCATACCGGGTATAATAAACTTATCCTTTCAGTACCCAGTTATGGATAAACATTACCTCCGGTAGAAGATTATTCATATCGGGTATAATAAGCTTATCCTTTCAGTACCCAGTTATGGATAAACATTACCCCCGGTAGAAGATTATCCATATCGGGTATAATAAGCTTATCCTTTCAGTACTCCGTTATGGATAAACATTGCTCTCAGTAGAAGATTATCCATATCTGGTATAGTAGCAGCTTACACAGCAGTTTCCTTTCTTCTATAAATAGAAGAGATTCAGTTCATTATATACATCAGTTTGAATTCGAATAATATATCAGTTTCTCTCTATACTGTCTTTACTTTACAGTCTTTATTTTATAACACGTTATCAGCACGAGACTCTGACATCTCGAGCAAATACTTTGAAAGTATTAGAGGTAAGAACTTTCTTTTCCTAAATAATGTTAAATCTTTCTAAACTTGAATTTGTAGCCCTGTATATATCGGGCAAAAGCTACATGTCTTGGGTGCTTGATGCTGAAATTCATCTTGATGCGATAGGTCTGGCAGACACCATCAAGGATAAAAATCAGGCATCAAACCAAGACCGTGCCAAAGCAATGATATTCCTACACCATCACCTTGATGAGGGCCTGAAAATGGAATATCTCACTATTAAAGATCCAGTCATACTGTGGAATAATTTAAAAGATAGATATGACCACCTGAAGATGGTCGTTCTTCCATAGGCACGTTATGATTGGACTCATCTAAGGCTACAAGATTTTAAATCTATCAATGAGTATAATTCTGCTATGTTCAGAATTATTTCCCAATTGAAATTATGTGGTGATAATATTACTGATCATGATATGTTGGAGAAAACTTTCACCACTTTTCATGCCTCGAATATGCTCCTGCAGCAGCAATATCGAGAGATGAGATTTAAAAAGTATTCTGAACTTGTCTCGCATCTTTTTATAGCAGAGCAACATAATGGGCTATTAATGAAAAATCATGAAAGCCGACCTATTGGTTCTTGTCCATTCCCTGAAGTGAATGAGGCGAACTTCCACCAAGCTAAACGTGGAAGAGGTTGTGGCCCCAGTTGTGGTCATGGCCGTGGTCGGGGAAGAAACCCCAATCATGGTAATAATAATGCACCAAAGAAGCCTCCTCACTACCAGCAGTGGAAAAGGAAGGAACAAAAGCATGAAGCGGTGCAAACGCCAAATGCAGAAAATGCATGCTATAGATGTGGAGGAAAAGGGCACTGGTCACGTACTTGTCGTACGCCAAAGCACCTGGTTGAGCTTTATCAAGCCTCCCTGAAGAAGACAGAGAAAAATACTGAAGCAAATTTTATTTCTGAAGATAATTTAGACTTCGTGCATTTGGATGTAGCTGATTACTTTGCACTCCCAGAAGGAGAAACAAGTCATGTAATCGGTAGTGAATCTGTAAAAATGTAAATATTTTAATTTTTGTTGTTTGTAATAGATAGTATAGTTATGTAATTGTTGTACATAAATAAAAGTTATGCTTTGATAATGATGTTTACTATAATATATTTATTTATGTTATTTTGAAGAATATGGATAACCCTCAAATTATGTTTGGATCAAAGACAAATCATGAAGATATTTGTGTTATTGATAGTGGAATAACTCATGCCATATTCAACGATCAGAAATACTTTTCTTATTTGCGTAAGGAAAAAGCAAATGTTTCAACAATTTCTGGTAATATAAGTTTGATTGAAGGCTCTGGAAGAGCCATAATATTTCTGTCTAAGGGAACAAAATTTATTATAGACAATGCATTGTTCTCCTCCAAGTACCGAAGAAACTTGTTGAGTTTTATAGATATCCGCCGAAATGGGTATCATGTTAAGACAATAGATGAAATGAACAGGGAATATCTTTGTATTACAAAGAATATTTCTGGCCAGAAATGCATTGTAGAAAAGTTACCAACTTTATCTTCTGGCTTATACTATTCAAAAATTAGTACAATTGAAGCACACTCTATCGTAAACCAAAAGTTTACGGATTCAAATACTTTTGTGCTTTGGCATGGCCGTTTGGGCCATCCCGGATCAATAATGATGAGACGAATTACTGAAAATTCGAGTGGGCATCCATTAAAGAACTTGAAGATTCTTACAAATGACGAATTTTCTTGTGATGCTTGTTATCAAGGAAAAATGATCACTAGACCATCACCAATGAAGGTTGGTATTGATCCCCTGCCTTTTTAGAGCGTATACATGGGGATATATGTGGACCTATTCACCCACCAAGTGGGTTGTTTAGATATTTTATGGTCCTAATAGATGCATCTTCAAGATGGTCTCATGTGTGTCTACTATCATCTCGCAACCTGGCGTTTGCAAAGCTATTAGCCCAAATAATTCGATTAAGGGCACAATTCCCAGATTATCCTATAAAGTCTATTCGCCTTGATAATGCTGGAGAATTCTCATCTCAAGCTTTTGATGATTATTGTCTATCCGTTGGGATAAAAGTTGAACATCCTGTAGCTTATGTTCATACTCAAAATAGCCTTGCAGAGTCATTTATTAAACTCCTGCAATTGATAGCAAGACCACTACTTATGAAAATAAAATTGCCCACTACTGCTTGGGGCCATGCTATCTTGCATGCAGCATCACTTATCCGTCTCAGACCGACACATTATAATAAATATTCTCCGTCACAATTAGTTTTTAGTCATGAACCAAATATTGCCCATCTACGAATTTTCGGATGTGCTGTATATGTGCCAGTAGTACCACCACAACGTAGTAAGATGGGACTACAAAGAAGGATATGAATATATATTGGGTTTGAATCACCCTCTATTATTCGCTATCTTGAACCATTGATAGGTGATTTATTTACTGCTCGATTTGTAGATTGTCGGTTTGATGAAACAAATTTTCCACAATTAGGGGGAGAGAAAAAGGAAATCAAAAGAGAAATTGTGTGAAACATTTCATCATTATCTCACTTTGATCCCCGTACCCCTATATGTAATCAGGAGGTCCAGAAGATCATCCATTTACAGAATATAGCAAATCAAATGCCAAACGCATTTACCGATTTGAAAAGGATAACTAAATCACATATCCCAGCAGAGAATGTGCCTATCCGAATTGATGTCCCAGTAGGACCATCTACTAGCATGAGAGCTAGTGAACCTAAAGCACGCCTAAAGCGTGGTAGGCCTTTGGGTTCTAAGGATCGAAATCCTCGAAAAAGAAAATCGACAAATGATCAAAATGATACTATGAAGGGATCTCCTGAAGAGACCCAAAATCTGATTAGTTCTGAGATTCCTGAAGAAATCAATGAACCCGAAGCTCATGTGAGTGAGGAACTTTTAATAAGTTCGATCGGTGATGGGATTAATTTAAATCGATCTGAAATAGTGGTGGATAATATTTTTGCATATAATGTTGCACTTAATATTATGCAAGATAGTGAGGATCTTGAACCTCGATCTGTCGAAGAATGTCGGCAAAGATCTGATTGGCCAAAATGGCAAGAGGCAATTCAATCGAAATTGAAGTCACTTGCTAAAAGAGAGGTCTTTGGACCAGTAGTCCAAACACATGCTGGTATAAAACCAGTTGGTCATAAATGGGGTTTTGTGCGAAAAAGGAATGATAAAAATGAAGTTGAAAGATACAAAGCTCGCCTTGTTACACAAGGATTCTCACAACGACCTAGAGTCGATTTTGATGAAACATATTCACCTGTTATGGATGTCATAACATTTCGATATCTCATCAGTTTAGCACTACATGAAAAGCTTGAAATACATCTAATGGATGTAGTTACAGCTTATCTGTACGGTTCACTTGATAATGAAATTTATATGAAAATCCCTGAAGGATTTAAAATGCCTGAAGCAAAATCTTAGGAAATGTATTCAATCAGATTATAAAGATCTTTGTACGGTTTAAAGCAATATGGGCGCATGTGGTATAATCGCATTAGTGAATATTTGCTGAAAGAAGGTTACATAAATGATGTTATTTGTCCATGTATTTTTATAAAGAAAATGGCATCAGAATTGTTATACTTGTTGTTTATGTTGATGACATAAATCTTGTTGGAACTCTAGAAGGGCTCCAAAAGGCAATTGAATATCTTAAGAAAGAATTTGAGATGAAAGATCTTGGAAAGACAAAACTTTGTCTTGGTCTGCAAATTGAACATTTAGCAGACGGGATCTTTATCCATCAATCTGCCTATACAGAAAGGGTCTTAAAACGCTTTTACATGGACAAAGCGCACCCATTGAGTACACCAATGGTTGTTCGATCACTTGAAGTAAATAAGGATTTGTTCCGACCTCCAGAAGAGGACGAGGAACTCCTTGGTCCTGAAATACTCTATCTCAGTGCAATTGGTGCACTAATGTATCTTGCTAATGCTACAAGGCCTGACATAGCATTTTCTGTTAATTTACTAGCAAGATATAGTTCTTCTCCTACACGGAGACATTGGAACGGGATTAAGCATATATTGCGATATTTAAAGGGAACTCTTGATATGAGTTTGTTTTATGCTAACAAAGATAGTGCAGACCTTGTTGGTTATGCAGATGCAGGTTATTTATCTAATCCCCATAAAGCTCGATCTCAAACCGGCTACGTATTTACATATGGAGGTACTATCATATCATGGCGCTCCACAAAGCAATATATTGTTGCTACTTCTTCAAATCACGCTGAGATAATAGCTATTCATGAAGCAAGTAGGGAATACGTATGATTGAGATCAATAATTCATTTTATTCGAGAAAAATGTGGTTTGGAATGTGAGAAAAGACCCACAATTTTATACGAAGACAATGCTGCATGCATAGCCCAATTAAAGGGAGAATTTATAAAAAGAGATAGAACGAAGCACATTTCACCAAAATTATTCTACACACATGATCTTCAGAAAAGTGGTGACATTGATGTGCAACAAATCCGTCCAAGTGCTAATCCAGCAGATTTATTCACTAAATCTTTGCCAACTTCAACTTTTGAGAAGATGATATACAAGATTGGAATGCGGAGACTCAAATATTTGAAATAAGGTTTTCATCAGGGGGAGTAAAATACGCGATGCACTCTTTTTCCCTTACTAAGATTTTTTCCCATGAGGTTTTCCTTATAAGGTTTTTAATGAGGCACCTAGCAATGCGTCTTACTAAATATGTGTACTCTTTTTCCTTCACTGAGATTTTTTTCCACGTGGTTTTTCCTAGTAAGGTTTTTAATGAGGCACATTATCTTTTAATGAACATCCAAGGGGAGTGTTATAAATATATTATATTATGGATGTTCATTTAGTACTCCGTTGTAAATAAGCTTCCTGAAGAAGCTTATCCATATGGGACTCCACCGTAAATATGTTTATCTATTTAATACTCTATTAGAAATAAGCTTCCTGAAGAGGCTTATCACTTCGGTACCCGGTTATGGATAAATATTACCCCCGGTAGAAGATTATCCATACCGGGTATAATAAGCTTATCCTTTCAGTACCCAGTTATGGATAAACATTACCCCCGGTAGAAGATTATTCATACCGGGTATAATAAGCTTATCCTTTTAGTACCCAGTTATGGATAAACATTACCCCCGGAAGAAGATTATCCATATCGGGTATAATAAGCTTATCCTTTCAGTACTCCGTTATGGATAAACATTGCTCTCAGTAGAAGATTATCCATATCTGGTATAGTAGCAGCTTACACAACAGCTTCCTTTCTTCTATAAATAGAAGAGATTTCAGTTCATTATGTACATCAGTTTGAATTCGAATAATATATCAGTTTCTATCTATACTTATCTTTACTTTACAGTCTTTATTTTATAACAAATTCATTAATTGAAGAGTTTTTTCATGAACATGCTCTCCCTCTTATTCTTTCGTTATTACCCTTCTTCTTTTCTTTTTAGGTGCGATTAAACCGACCCCATCTACAGTGATATTACACTAGTATCACTTTTGATTCTGGATCCAAACTAGAAATTATCTCATTCTTATTAAATAGCAAAAAGTTTACTCGCTCGATATCAACTCAATAAATATAGGATATACATCGTTATATGCATAAATATCATTTAGTTTGATTAATTTCTGCACGTCCTTTCCTCAATTTTAGCACTTAATCTTAAAAGGGCAGCCCGGTGCACTAAACTCTCGGTATGCACGGGATTCGGGAAAAAACCGGATCACAAGGGTTTATTGTATGCAGTCTTACCCTGCATTTCTGCAAGAGGCTGTTTCCACAGCTTAACCTTGATAAATTAATATAGTTATGTTATAAATAAGATTTTATTTATGGTGAATGTCTATATTTAGAGAGATTCTAGAGTTTATTGCTTGGTGGCTAAGTCAATCTCTCCCTATAAATAGAGGGTTCTATTCCATTGTAATTCATCACATATCAATAAGAATTCTCTTCTCTCTACTTTTCTCTGCATTACTCTTCTTCTTCTTTTATTGTTTCATAACACGTTATCAGCACGAGACTCTAACCAATTGAGTAGAAGCTTTGGGATTGAGCATAATGATTGTCAATTATTCTTTGAACTTCCTTCATGATTAAATTCTGGATTTAAGGTAAGTATTTTACTTTTCTCTTTCAAATTCTTGACATTCTATACTTTGATTTTAAATACAAGCAAAGACGATAAATTTTGATTGCAACTCTAATGGAGTTTGAAAGAAATTATAATCACCCAAAGTGGTAAAATTTCTATGCCTTGCCATGATCAAATTTATGTATGATTGTGGGCAAAGAATTGCAAACTCATCCCATTGAATTTGCTCCATTCTCATTCCTTTTAGAGAATGTGATAGCAGTATGTGATAAGTCTGAAAGAAGACAAAATTACTACTATGAATGTATCAATGGATGTGGACATAGCAATAGACGAATAAATTATAATCGTCATCATTGAGTAATGAAAATAATAAGGATTCTCAAAATAATCATTCACTCTGTGAAAATAATGTTTGTCATCGATTTGACATGAGATTTTATAAGCACATATAGATGATTATGGTCCATTCATGATGTGAGTGTGACAACATCTTATTTATGAATACATATTCATTCTTGGAAGAATATGAACGTGCTAGTGGTAGTGAATATACCATACTCACCTCTAGAAGGAGGTTTGAGATGATATAAGAAAATAATGTCATTATTATGGCATGAATGGTCATTGGTCACGTACCTATTGTACGCCAAAACCTTTTGGCAATGTGATTGTTAAAGGACAACAATAATGCAAGAAACATATCTTGCATATAATTTTGACCATGACCATAATGGTATAACTTTCTCCTGGAAAGAGATATATGACCATATGAATGTTGATGAATATGTGGTAGTACAAAATTAATTGAGAGCTCTGGAAGAGCCAATTATACTATTTTGGAGAAACACAATTGATTACCAATAAGGTATTGTGTTGTAGTAAGTCTCAAAGAAACTTATTTAGTTTCTAAAGTATTCGCGAAAGCGGTTGGTTATATTGAGACTATAAATAAAGGAAGATTTATTATCTTCTATTACTACAACTTGTAGCGGGATAATATTTATGTGAAAAATTACCCGTTTTATTCTCCAGTTTGTACTACACAAATAAAAGAATGTCACAATAAAGTAGAAATTTATTGATATAAAACCCATATCATAATAAATTTAGAGTTTATTGATATCCAGTTGGCATAGCTGGTTTAGCCATATCAATTTAAGTATGATGTGCAAAAATAATAGAGAATTCACATGGGTAAATATTAAAGAACTAGAAATTTCTTTACGAATTCTCTTATATTGCTTATTCTCATTAATTAATTAACCAACTAAAGTTGGGATTGAATCCCATGAATTCTGGAAATATCAAAGGTGAATATGGCCCCATTCACCTGTCATGTATACCACATAAGATGCATTTATGAGATGGTTACATGTGCAATTATTATTAACTCGCAACATGGTGTTTTGCGAGGTAACTTGCTCAATAGTTTAATTTCGAGTATAATTTTCAGATTTTCTATTCAAGAAGTTCATCTTGATAAGTTGGTTTACATCACAGCTTGTTTAGCAAAATAATTTATTGAGTGCCTACACTTAATAGCTAAATTGTTGCTGATGAGAACAAAGTTATCTATATCAGTTTGATATAGGTCATATACGAAAGTATATTACATTCTCCCCCCACAAGTGGTTCGGGGTCAGGAACCAAATAATTTCATTTTGTTATTATTGATGTGCGGTGTATATATTGATTAAGACCATAACGCACAAAGATGGGTTCCCAAAATTGAGGAAGCAAGTTAGTTTTTCTAACATGAGGGGGAGACATGATAAACAATTGAGAAAAAGTTACGTGGAATGAATTATCATTTGTACATTTAGATCCTCGAATAAGATAATATGAACTTGAAGTTCATAAAAGGATAATTCATTTGCAATATATTGCAAAGCATGTCAGACGCATTTGTTGACCCAAAGAAAGTAACTATATTCTCATTACAAATGCTCATATTAAGTCCTAGAAGGACAAAGTCTATGGTACGCTTAAAGCGTATAGACAAATCGGTTTCAAATAAACTTCTTCATAAAGAAGATGAACAAATAATCAAAATGATCATAATAAAGGAGGCAAGTGATCTAGAAGATCACATGACATAAGACTTCATAAAATCTCATGAGAGGTTCAGGCACCTGAAAATATGAATGAAGAGATCCCTATATTATGTCTTTATGAAAAATAAGCAGGTTGGAACCGATATAAAATGTTCGTCGATGACATTTATGATAGCACTACATATATATATAAGGATCTTAAGCCAGAAGAAACAATTCGAATAGAATTGGTTTCATATGAAATACATGTAGTTTTGGACATGTAGTTCAAAAACTTGAAAGTATAAAGTCAATAGTGTGTGCAACACCTTTGTCTATCGTATATGTCTAGGCATGACATGAAAACTTGATATGCATCTAAAGTCTCTTTAAATGGCTTATTTGACTATATTTATATGACAATCCCCAAAGGATTTAAACTGCTTAAAGCATATACAATTTTTGATCTTGAAGTACCACTTCCTCAGTGTAATTTGTGTACATATGTATCTTGCTATAACTATAAGCATGATAATGTGATAGCGAGAATACCTCTATGGAGATATGAAAAGGCCATTCTACGAAAGTTTATGAAGACATTACATCTCTATCAAGAATGATGATCTCAAGATGCAATATATTCATTCAAGTTAATATGGTTGATTTGTTTATCAAGTCTCTACCAAAGATCGTTTTGAAGATGGTGCACAAGATTGGAATGCAAATGCTTAAAGATGTGAATTGATGCTCTTATCAGGGGGAGTTAATGCATGTTGCACTCTTTTCCCCTTACAAGGTTTTGTCCCACTGGGTTTTCCTTGCAAGGTTTTTAACGAGGCAACCAAAAGACGTATTGTTAGATATGTGTACTCTTTTTCCTTCTCTAGAATTTTTTTCCCATTGGATTTTATTTTAGTTAAGGTTTTAACGAGGCACATTATCTGTTGAATAGACATTCAAGGGGGAGTGTTATAAATAAGATTTTATTTATGGTGAATGTCTATATTTAGAGAGATTCTAGAGTTTATTGCTTGGTGGCTAAGCCAATCTCTCCCTATAGATAGAGGGTTCTATTCCATTGTAATTCATCTCATATCAATAAGAATTCTCTTCTCTCTACTTTTCTCTGCAATACTCTTCTTCTTCTTTTATTGTTTCATAACAAGTTCAACATAAATATCGAGCGTGAATAAATTTTTCCCCTACCCTTCCCCTCACTTTCTCCTTTTGGGATATGTATCAGCTTAAATTTAGCCACAATTAAAGGCTGAAAATTTCAGCATAAACAAAAAAATCTTTGTATTAGATAAGAACTTGTAGTATGAAATGTCTTAATAACATTGTTGCTGGGGCCATTGACAACAACAAGAATCCCTCAACTCCTAATTTAAATTCATAGCCATCTAAAACCTGCTCATTGATGATGATGGAAGAACCTATATATAGCTCTTTATTTTTTTTTTGCTTATTTAATGTAAAGTTGGTGGGTAAAATGATTAGAACCTCACTTTAATAACAAACCTTTGCAGGTTCAATAATAAAATAAAGTAATTAGATAACTACTTTGTTGAAAAAGAGAAACAGCTTCATACAAATACCTGCTTTACGTGCTCTAACAGTATTTTTTTTCCAGCTTTTTTCGTGTAATCTTTTCCTCTTTTTCAAAAGATAACTGCTTTTAAGATCAAAATATATGTTTGTTCTTTTTCTTAAGTCACTTCGGATACTTCTTTTTATCATTATTTTTCATAGTCATCGCTATGGGTCCGGAGAAAGATCGTACCTAGGGGTATCATATCCCAATGCAAGAATCAGTAGCTAATTTCACGGATCAAACCCGTGACTGATAGGTCATATAAAGATAATTTCAATTCAACACATGCCCAAGTCAACTTAGAAATTCAAGAATGGAAGATCACCGAGATATATTTCACCATTAAATCACGGAAAAATGATAATGTATAACTGCTGTAAAAATAATAGCTAAAAAATATGGTATAAAATTTGTATATTTTTTGTGTATATATATATTTTGTATATTATATACAAACTTTATACATTTTTTCGCCTACCATATATAAATAATTTGTGGCGCGAGCTAAAAATGATAATATCACTG
Source organism: Nicotiana tabacum (assembly GCF_000715075.1). Classification (NCBI taxonomy): domain Eukaryota; kingdom Viridiplantae; phylum Streptophyta; class Magnoliopsida; order Solanales; family Solanaceae; genus Nicotiana; species Nicotiana tabacum. The sequence continues at coordinate 1,437,183 of NC_134087.1, read as the reverse complement.
GTCTAGTTTTTTTTTCATTTTCACATAGTTAATTTAGATAGTGGAAATGTTTAACTAACCAGCAGTAGTTGGAACTCATTGAAAATCGAACTCGTGACATTTACAGTAAGTTGTTCTCAATGCAGCATTACCTTAAATTTGAGTCTTTGTCTTATGGTTCTATTTGGAAACATCATATTTTCTGAAGATAGAAATACACAAGTTTAAAACTATGAGGGCTATCTTGGTTCTAAAATATGGGTCAAATTGGGCGGATTGAGTTATGACCTATTGTTTAGCTCATCTTGACCCAACCCATCTTATTCCAAATAAGCTTTGAGCTGGGTTGCACAATGACTCATTTATTACCTAACTCATCTTGACCCGCCCAAATTCAACCCAACTCGCCCATTTACCGCCCTTTTAACTTTAAGCTTCACATCATAAAAAAGGAAAGGAAAAGGACAGCAGCAATAGATTTACAAGAATATTTCAGAAGAAAATGTATCAATAAATCAGTAAAAAAAAGGTTCTGTCCACATTCCAAATACATTACACATGTGCTCTCCATCCTTTTCCATTCCCTTTTAATATTTCCCATAAAATAAAAAACCAATCCAACACAAAAGTAATTTTCAAGAACCCCAACAAAATATTAAATAAATATCCAAAACTCAAAAATTAAATTCAATATCAACCACAGAACCAAGAAAAGAACATGAATTTCTCAATCCGAGGGCTTGTTCTTGGACCTGTAAACAAGCTTCTTCTTTTTAGAACTTTGGTTGTCAAATGTGATCACCACTTTGCCTTGTTCTCCTGCCTTATATGTGTTGCTGATCACTGTTTCATTTGCCACAACTTTTCTTGATTTCTCTATAATTATTGTGTATCCACCTTCAGCAGTTGGTACAAATTCAGCTCCATAAGATACATCCCACCCTGTCACTCTTGCTTCCCAAACCAAACTGCACTTCTGCAAAATCCAACATTTTCCCACATTCAACACAATAAAGTTGAGAAATCCAACAAATGAAATGCAAATCAGGCTATAGTTCAATTCTACAACTAGGAGTCGAACATTTAACTTCTATGCACTAACAATGTTCAACAACAACTAACTCTCTATAATAAGCCTAAGGGCAGCCTTGTGGTCCGGGGAAGGGCCGGACCACAAGGGTCTATTGTACGCAGCCTTACTATGTATTTCTGCAAGAAGCATTTTACACGGCTTGAACCCGTGACCAGGACCTCCTGGTCACATGGCGGCAACTTTACCAGTTACGCTTAAGCCTAATTATCTATATTACATTATCAGTGTATATAAGTTAAATCCGTCAAGAAATACTGAACATACCTCAGTAACTGGGAATTCAATGGTGTGTTTAGAAGCTGGCTTAATGATGTCCTCTGTGGCAGGTTCAGCAACAGTGAATTCCTGTTCACCTTCCTTGCTCAGTCCACCATATTGTGCTGGTACTTGTTCTGGGGTTATGTATCTGAATTTTCATCACATTTATTATAAATCAGAATATACTTAATGCAAATAATATAAGTTTGAAAGTCATCAGAATAAGGGGAAAAATTAGAGTACTGACTTGAAAAGGGTCTCGGCAGATCTTGAAGGACCAGCAAAAACAAACTTGCTCTTTGTCCTTGTAGTAAAAATTGCATTTATCATTCTGTAGTAAGCTGGGTACCACCATGGAACATTGATGAACACCTTCACACCATAACACCCATATCAATTTATTATCCAAATACCAACACCATATAACAACATAAAATATCAAGCACAAAAGTTTTTCTCTTAATACTTCCTCTGTCCCAATTTAAAAAAGATGTTACCTTTATATATTTCAGAAACAATTTAACATTAAAACTTATTTTATAGCTATACAAATATCTAAAACTTATTTTAGATCAAAAGTATCAATTTTTTTATTTTCTTTTAAACTTCATACCTAGCCAAACAGTATCACATTAATAGGAACGGATGGAGTATCTTTCTTTTCATTTTAAAGGGGTGATGCTCCAGCCAAATCAAAGAAAGGGAAAGGATCATTAATAACTCAGGGCTCATTTGGTACGAGGAATAAGGAATAATTAATGCCGGAATTAAATTTGAGATGAGTTTATAACATGTATCTCGAAATTAATTATTCCGAAATTGTAATATCCAGGATAACTAACCCCGTTAATCATGGGATAACTTAACCAAGCTACCCTCAAAGTACTAACTTTGATAGGACAATTAGAAGTAATTCAACAACCAAGAAATGCACATAAATCATAGATATAAAATGAACTTTGAAGGACAGAAAAATACCTGTTTGGCAACAAATTCAGGGTAATTATCCTGAAGTAATTGAAGAGCACGATTTGTAGCCTGGCGAAGTTCTTTCTTGAAAAAGAACAGACCAGGAGAATTCTTAAGATCAATAACTTGAACAAAAGTGCAGATACCATCAGGGCTAAAATCAAGATTCCTGATTGACTTTTCCATGAACTGAATTCTCCATCTGAGGAATTTGGTTAGCTTCTCCTTATCAGCAAAAGTATTTTGATACAATTCCTTGTTTTGGAATTCACCAAATGCATTGTAACAAACAGGGTGTCCTTCTTTGTCCAAACCATAATTGTACACAACTTTCTCAAGTCCTTGACCTAAATCTTTCTCATCCAAAAGTTCATCAATTTTGAATTCTTTTCTCCATGCAACAACACTTTTTAGCATGGTGAAAGCTTCTTTCACCTTGAAATCTCTTGCTCTTAGAAACTTGAGGAGGATGACGTCACTTCTCTCGTCAGCTAATAGGGGTATTCCCCATATGGATACTTCTTCCGGTGGTGGTGTACACCCTGTTTTTGGCTCCTCTGCTTCCTCCGTCGCCGGTGGCTCCTCCGCTGCCGCCGCCACAGCAACAGCCGCGGGTACTTCGACAATTGTTTCCTTGATTTCTTCGGCTGCCTCCAACTTCTCCGGCTCCGATGGTGTCTCAGGCGCCGGTACCGGAGTTACTTCTGTTTCCGGTGGAGTGACTTTCTCTTCCTTTTTCTCCAATTCAATTTCCACCGTCGCCGGTGCTGCCACCGGCTCAGATACTACCTCTGTAACCGGCTCTGCGTCCGGTGCCTCAACAGGGGCTGCTTTTTTCTCCTCCTCCTTCTCCTTGGCTGCCGGCGGTGACGGCGGAGGCGGAGGGGAAGTGAATTCGTGTTTGTTAAGAGCTTCTTGAATTAGCTGTTTGAATTCAGCCAATGCTTTTTGTTCAGGATTAGGGAGTTCTTCAACCTTGTTACTTTCTTCCTTAAAGGAAGTGGATTCAGCAACAAGGTCCTTCTCATCCTTATCACTCCCAACCTTGGATTCTCCGGTCTCCGGAGCAGCAGATTTTTCTGGCGACTCCGGCAAGTTTTCCGGCTCAGGTTGAGGTGTTTCACTCACTGTAACATCAGAAACCACCACTTCTGGTGTCGTTTCTTCAGCCATTTTCTTGGTTTCTTCAGCCATTTGATCAAATTTCAGATACCCACAAATGAAAAGGGCTTAAAGATTGGATTTTGAGAAGTTGGGGTTGAAATCGTGGAGGAAGAAATGCTTGGTAATGGTGAAAATGGTGGTAATGGGTAACGGGTATATATGTATGTATAGAACTGAATTTGGGGGTGGGGGGGGGGGGGGGTGTTAAAAGGGAACAGTCTGTCGAGGAGTTTCAAAGTATGAGTTGACAGCTCGTTACCCACAGTAAAAATGGGGTCCACGACAACCTCGAACACCGCTAATTCAGCCTATAATTCTAACTTTATTTTTCCAGAGAGCTGTTTGAAAATGTAATCATTGTGCCACTGAATCTTCTTTGTATTATCCTAGTTGGCTTCACTATATATTTATAGAGTTTTATTTATTTTTTCTTCTATAGATACCAAAAATATAATTAGTAATACTTATTATTGCATATCTGATTATCAATTAATCATATTCGTTTGTCGTTGAGCTGTTTTACTTCCATAGATTTTTCTAGTGTTTGTCTCATTTTAATTTTTGAGATTAAAATTATGAAGTAAAGAGAATGAGGAGAAAGTATAGCCCCAAAAACAAAAGTCTATATTTGGAAGTTGTTATAAATAGAATTGTATTTAAGTTGAATGTCTATATTTTAGAGAGATTCTAGAGTTTGTCACTGTTACAATCCGGAATTCCCATCTTCGGGATCGTGATGGCGCCTAACTTTTTACTCGCTATGCAAGCCAACATTAGAGAATCTTTAAGTTCATTTTCATTCAATTCCAATAATTAAAGTCAATTAAGCCAAAATGAATTAAAGCTGAGTGCGGAATAACATAAATGTCCAATATCTACTACAATACGGATCTGGAGTCACAACTCACGAGCTTCTAAAATTTTCTACAAATAGTGTCTGAAAGAAATACAACTGTTTTGAACGAAATAAACAGTAAAATAAGGAAAATAGAAAGAGACTTCAAGGTCTGCGGACGCCAGCAGATCTACCTCGAGTCTCCAACAAGCAAGTCCAAGCTGCTACGCCTCACGGACAGCTAGGGCCGGTACCAAAATCTGCACAAGAAGTGCAGAGTGTAGTATGAGTACAACCGACCCTATGTACTCCGTAAGTATCGAGCCTAACTTCGACGAAGTAGTGATATGACTATGACAAGACACCCACATAATAAACCTGTGCAGATAACAATATACATACAAGATAATAACAAATAAAAGCTAAACAGGTACTATTAGGAGGGGGATATGCTAAAGGATACAAGATACGAGAGATACAACGAAAATAATAACCGGAACAGTCAATATGCCTTTAACCAGTAAAAACAATTAAGCACAATGAAGAAAATTACACGGCATCACCCTTCGTGCTTTTACTCTCAACCTTACAACGCAATAATGACACTGCACGGTATCACCCTTCGTGCTTTTACTTTCACTCATAGTATAAATGAATAGAGACGACATGACATCATCCTTCATGCATTAACTCTAATAACATGGCACGGCATCACCCTTTGTACATTGACACTAACAACATGGCACGACATCACCCTTCGCAAATTAATACTCACAAACGGTATGACATCACCCTTCGTGCATTAAAACTCTCCATTGCCATATAACAATGAATAGTAACAACAGGGAGATAGAATAACAAGAACAAGCCTTATTTCAACAATGGTTCCACAATATCAATCCCAACTTTGGAATCAATACTCAACTATCACAAAACGCATAAACACGATAGGAACGATCAATTTAACAAATAACTAGTCTAAGCATGGTTAACATGATCAAAGTAAGCATTAATTGCAAGGAACAAGTCTCACCCGCATGCTTTAACCCAATAACAACGCATAAGTACTCGTCACCTCACATATACATTGCACCCAATATCTAAACATGTAGCAATTAGATAAATAAGTCTTAATCCCTCAAGTCAAGGTTAACCACAACACTTACCTCGCTCCAAAGGATCAATTCAAAGCTCAACCACGACTTTGCCTTTCAAACAAGCCTTCAAACCAATAGAATCTAACAAATTACCAACCAAACGATTCAGATTAAGCCTTAGGAACTACGTCGATTGTAAAGAATTCAATTTAGGTCATTATTGAAAAAGTCAACAAAAGTCAACTCCCGGGTCCGCTTGGTCCAAACCCGAAATTCGAACCTAAACCCAATTACACATTCACCCCTGAGCCCGATTATGCAATTTGTTTTGTAATCCGACCTCAATTTGAGGTCTAAATTCCCATTTTACAAAAATTCTTAATTCGACTCAAACCCCCAATTTTCACCATGAAAACACAAGAATTTTTTTCGAAATCTTTGGAAATATAGTGAAAGATTGAAAGAAAATGAATTAGAATCACTTACCAATAATTTGGGGAAGTTCTTTGAAGGAAATACCTCATGAAACTCACGAACAACATGCACAAAATCAATAGAAGGAACCTCGACACTGGAATCACGAACATATGCCACATAGGCCAAACACCCCTTCTCGACCATATGTCGAGCTTTTATATATGAGATAACACTACGGGTAGAATGACCAGGAGTCCCTCTCCACTCTAAACGAGATACACCCGACAAGGCTAAGGTCACGGTCTTGGCATGACAGTCCAAGATAACGTGGTAAGGTGATAACCTGCCCATCCCCTGACATTGAAATCAACCATGTCCAGAAGTAACAAATCTACACGAGTCTCAAGACCCATGATCACAACTATACATGAATGATGGACCCGATCTACCATTATAAAATCACCCATCGGTGTAGACACATGTACAGGAACAGTCAAAGAATCACTAGGCATAACCAGATATAATGCAAAATAGGATGACACATAGGAGTATGTAGATCCTGGATCAAATAGAACTAAAGCATCTCTACTACAAACCAGAACGGTACCTGTGATAACTGCATCGGAAGCCTCAGCCTCAGCCTAAGGCCTGGCTGGAAGAGCATAACATCGGGACTGGGGCCCACCACCCTGAACTACATCTCTAGGATGGCCTGCTGCTGGCTGGCCTCTACCTCTACCTCTAATACCTCTACCTCCACCTCTAGCACCTCTACCTCCACCTCTAGCTGGCTGAGCGGACTGTGGAACACTCAGTGCATGAACCATGGCACGGGAGCCCTGATGCTAAGAGCTACTCGATGCTCGAGAGCAAAATCTATCAATATGACCTATATCCCCACAAGTATAACAAGCTCTCGGCTGTTGAGACTGTTGACCTTGACGACCTGAATGACCACCCCGAAAACTCTAGAGCAGCGGTGCACTGATAGGAGCGGGTGATGTACTATAGGACTGTTGATCAGAATACTAAATAAGAGAACCACGGCCATCCGAAGAGCCGTGAAAAACCTGAAGTGCTGACTGAAAAGGCCTATGAGGATGGCCTCTACCATACGAATCCCTGTCTCCAAACGAGGTACCACTGAATCTGCCTAAATGACGAGGCCTCTTGTCAGACCCCTGACCGCCTCCCTACGATAGAACCATCTCAACTCTCCTGGCCACATTGGCCGCCTCCTGGAAAGAAATCTCACTCCCCGTCTCCTTAGCCATCTGAAGTCGAATAGGCTGGATGAGCCCCTCAATGAACCTCTTCACTCTCTCTCTCTCAGTTGGGAGTATAAGTAAAGCATGACGGGCCAAATCGATAAACCTGGTCTTGTACTGAGTAACAGTAATAGAACCCTGCTGGAGACACTCAAACTGCCTCCGATAGATCTCTCTCTGGGTGACTAGGAGAAACTTCTCCAAAAACAGCTGAGAAAATTGATCCCAAGTCAAGGCTAGTGACCCAACTGGTCTAGCCAATCAATAATCCCTCCACTAAGTCTTGGCGGATGCAGATAAGCGAAAAGTAGCAAAGTCGACCCCATTGGTCTCCACTATCCCCATGTTCCTAAGAACCTCATGACAGCTATCTAGATAATCCTGGGGATCCTCAGAAGGTGCACCGCTGAAAATGGTAGTGAAGAGCTTGGTGAACCTGTCCAATCTCCACAAAGCGTCAGCAGACATAGCTGCTCCATCACCGATCTGAGCTATCACACCCGGCTGAGTTGCCACTACTACAAAAGGGGCTTCAGCTTGTAAAGGCCTTTAGCGGCTATAAATATTTCCGCTAAAACATTTACCAGCTATTAAGTTCAAGCCATTGTACATGGGGTCGCTAAAGCTTTTAGCTTCCATTTAAAAAAATACTGGTAAAGGCAGTCTCAATTGCCGCTAAAAGTCGTAGGTTTTTCCAACAATTGTTTAGTGGCCATTATATTGGCCACTAAATACATTCTGAAGATATGTTAGTTTTCACCTTTAGCGTCCATTATATTGCCGCTAAAAGTCATAGCTTTAATGGAAATTGTTTAGCGGCCATTATAATGGATACTAATTTCGTCCCAAAAATGACCTAATTTGCACCTTTAGCGTCTTTTTCTATTGCCGGTAAATTCTATTAGTTAGTCGCTAAAAAGTAGCCCTTTCAACAGCAAATGAAGGGTAAAATTTATTGTCGTGAAAAATATTAAAATTTTAACAACAATTGTAATGCTTTGTTTAATCCTTTTTATAACCTTTATTTGTTGATGTTGAAATTATCTTCCAAATAACAAATGCTAACAAATATGTTACTATTAATTCATAAAAAATAATAAATTTTTTAATATCAAGAAAATAAAAGAAAGAATATTCCATAGTATGAATGTATCAGTGAAAAAGATTAAAAATAATTATATTGTTTAAACTAAACAATTAATGTCATTGTAATTAATCCTGTCGAATACCAACAATAATAAAATAGTACATGCATAGCCCTCAAACTATTTCTGCAACTCTTCATCATATTGAAATCCTTCTCTTGCTAAATTTTCAAACTTTATCGGTATAACCTGAAATAATAAAATAAGTGAATGTCAGAAGAAAAAAATTGAATGTGAAACAGAAAAATCGCGAGTCTACATCTAAAGTATATTGTGAAAGTAGTCCATCTTAATCAACTAAGTTATTTCCTTAACCAGGTTATTTCATTTAAGTTAGTACGGTCAATTCTCAATTCTAAATTCAACACGTGAGAGGCTATGTTATCTAGTAACAGTTGGTGGAACGACTGCATAACACAATATGACTAACCAAGCTATCAGTACTCATTCAGATATAATAATATAACATTAAGGAGTACATTCTGGTACCTGAATGGTCATAAGGGTCAAGATAAAAAGTTTGCTGAGGTTAAAAGCAAATGCAGCAAGAATGAACCAAATTGGTATTTCTCAATAGCAGATGCAACCTTCCAAGGATGCACAAACCCAAATGAACAATAGCTTAAGATCTATAGTACTAAATGTTTTCCAGATTTGCTTCTAACGTACAAATCAATGGTAAGATTGAAAAGTTTCTAAGCCAATATGTGATCATATGGAAATGTAACAGCAAGCCTAGAACTCAATTCCAATTAGCTAGTGTATCGCCTATATCAATTTCTCCTATTATTCTGCTTACAATTTTTATGAGAGGAAATACTAATATTCATAGGTGTTGCTAGAATCTTAAGATTGAACATCTCAACCAATTCAGATAGAAGACTTTTACAAAGTTATTGTAGAATTTTTCAACACCCTATAGCAACTTGGAATTCCTACTACACACTAACAAAAATCTTTTCTCTCCTCTTTTGAGCATAATTGAAGTCTACATTAAAGTTAGACCCAAAACTTTCCTCCAACTCATTACATCCCATCCATCCAGGTTTTCTACATCACCCTCCCATGAGCTTACCAAATACAATCCAACCACCAATTAGAAGTAAGGATACTTATTGCACTACATGTTACCTAAGCTTCAGAAATTTGTATTGTGTTACCCGAAAGAGCAAATCAGTTAGAATTTAAGTAATTAAAACAAGAACATAGTAGACCAAAAACACAAATAGGCATCGAAATTTTCAATAATTAAATAACTATCGCCCATTTCTAATACATACAATCCAATAATATACGCATATAGATATATGTAAACTCATCATACCTCACTAATAGCTCGTATTTGACTGTTGCTCTTCTACACCTTCAATCAATACAATTGAAAAGACAATGTAGGAAGTCAACATGAGTTACAACAAAATAAGTACTATCCATCTCTCCAAAAGAAAGTACTCCAGAGACAAACTACAAGCTAGTAACCACAAAAATGCACAACAAAAAACAATCGGCAACACAACTATAGATAACCAAACTAAAAATAGGTCAAGGATTTTTCTGATGGACTTTAAATATATCCTAAATAGACCATATCATACATACCTTCATAAAAATAGGTCAAGGATTTGTTCTAGGTTTTTAACTTACTTAAATAATTTTTGTGGTAATTGTGTTAAAATGTTGCATTGTTGTTTAGTTTTAATTTCGTTATTTATTATTTTTATTTTTATTTTTGTTTTAAAAGAAAAAATGAAATTAGAAAACAAAAGTGAAGGAAATCGGTTTGGGCCAAAAATTAAACAAAATAACAGGCCCAACCAGCACTCAGGCCCAGTCCAAATCCGGCTGCCCAGGCATCTCCTGAAACGGCACCGTTTCAGGCCAATCCATCTCAGCCGTTCCAATCAATCCAATCCAACGGTCCAGGATCACTTTCAATAACCCAGGTTCAAACCCGACCCAAATCTGACCCAACCCCTCACTTAAACCAAACGACCCCGTTTAACTACCAAACGACCCCGTCTCAGTTCTCACCCTCAGATCCAAGCCGTTGAGATTATCTGATCTAACGGCTCAGATCCAATCCCATAGACCATATATAAACCTTCCCTTACACCCACGCCCCCTATACCAACACCCCACCCCTTCGTCCCCAAGTCGAACCCGGACCTCCCATTAGAAACCCTAGCCGCCCTTGTCTCCCTCGCCATTAAAGTCGGCGGCACGAACACCGGTGACCACCTCCTGAACACCCTAAGACCCCCTCACTCTCCTGAACATGGATCTGTTACCCTCTCGCCTCGAATCACCTTCCCTCGTCTCGAATCTTAGATTTGAGTCGAACCCGGACCTATGCCAAACCACCCCATCTTCATACCAGACATTCCCCTGACCTTCCTCGTGACCAAACCAATCTACCCACAACTTCCTAAAAATCAGATCTGGAAATCCAGACCTTAGAACACATGCACCTGGGGAATCCGGCCGGTCTGGACAAGGGTTTGAGGTCTAAAAGACCTTAATCAAGGTGCTCTCATGTGAGAACACCCTGATTAAAGTTTGTTCGGCCTCAAGAGTTCGAAGTTGAATCAGAATTTGGGTCGTTTTGATTTCAAACCTTTTTGGGTAAGTTTTCCTTTCTTTCGTTTTAGTTCTAATTAAGTTGTCAGCATATTCCGTTGTGTTTGTTTGTTATGTTGTTATTTTTCATTCGGATTTCTTTCATCTCTGTAAAGACCTTTTATTTGGTCGATGGTTTTTGTGTATGATTTGAATGCATCCTATGATAAGCATGTCCGATTAATATAGTCGTCGCATGAATAACTTATATAGGTTCCTAGTGACTGACCAAGTTGTCCGAAGCCCTTTAGGTCCCCGTATGTGTTGTTTATTTGAACGACTGATTATTACCTGTTATAATTAGTATAGTCGACTCGATAAATGTCGTCGATTAGTTTTCTATAACTAATGAATCAAACGAGCTAATAATGTCGCATGACTAATTGAACGTTGCCACTAACTGAATGCCCCAGCATTGTTTAAAATGGTTTGTTTGCATTGTAAAAATGACTAAAAATGTTCAGCCCAGGCAGCCTTGAATTTGAACTTTCATCAGTTCAAAACTGCCCTGATGCTGCAATAGGCAGGGCAGTAATAATCAAGGTTAAGCAGGGGTATTCTGGGGTGTCAAAAAGGACAGAAAGATTAGTTTAAATGAAGTTGACAAGTAGGGTACTAATTAAGATTAAACTAATACTAATGGGAAACAAGACACCAGGGTATGGGGCTTAAAATGAATAAATAAAATGAGCCCATAATTCTGGATTAAACAAAAACCAGGCATGGGGAATAAAGGGGCTGGCACCAAAAGATGCTTAGGCATGGGCTCTAAAGAGTATGGGCAGGCTGCAAGTTGCAAAAAAAAAAACAAAAAAAAGGGGTTTCATGAAGTTTTATAAAAAGTATACGTCTAAATAAAGTTTTATTTTTTATTCACTTGGCATAATCATCCTAATAAATGTGCAGGATGAGCACGGTACAAAACGAACCTTTTTCAGTAATGACCAAGATCCCGTTTGAGTTGCGGTTATGGTGGAACGACTTAGGCAAAGAAGGGCAAGACAAAGTAAGGAAATATATGAAAGGTCTCCCGGACCTACTAAACGTTCAGCCTCGGGGTGATATCATCAGATCATTGGTCACTTGTTGGGATTCCGCAGACAACGTGTTCCATTTTTCGGACTTCGAGCTCACCCCGACGTTGGAAGAAATAGCAGGGTACATCGGGATTGGTGAAGCCCCTTTTAGGTTCAAATACTTGATTGCACCTAGAGCTGTCACGGTACACAGGTTTCTGGATTTCCTAAAAATACCTCGGACGTTCCACCATCCAGATCTTGCCAAAGGATTCTGCAGTCTCCACCTCATATATGCTAGATACGGCCACGTGGGCGGGTTCAATAAGCCGGATTTCAAACTATGCAGTAAAGGCAACCGACAAAAGTGGGACGAACACATGCTAGTGGCTTTTATGACAGCCTTTCTGGGTCTTATAGTGTTCCCTAGGAAAGATGGAAACATTGATCTAAAGATAACCGGGGTCGTCAATACTTTGCTTACCCAAGATAAAAGTACTCTGGCGCCTATGATTATGGCTGACATTTTCCGGGCTCTCACCGCTTGTCGAGCCAGGGGCGACTTTTTCGAAGGATGTAACCTACTGTTGCAAATGTGGATGACCGATCATTTATGCCATCGCTCCTCACTTTTGGGTTATGGTTCGCCAGAGAAAACTTGTATTGGAGAATTCTACACGAGAATCAAAGGGCTCAATTTACCTGAGGGAGTCACATCATGGACCTCATTTCTCCGAACTCTCACTGCCAGCCAAATCCAATGGACACTCGGATGGTCACCTATCGAGGAAATCATATACATTCCGGCAACCCGGCCTCACTTTCTGTTGATGGGACTGAAAAGTATCCAACCCTATGCACCGTATCGGGTTTTGAGGCAACTTGGGAGGTACCAAGTGGTACCGAAAGATGAAGATTTGAGTACCCAAGTGATTGAAATCAGTCCGAACGGTCATTTCCCTGAAGAAGAAGTTCACCAAATCTGGAGTGAATGCCAACATCTGACAGCAAACACTTGTGTGATTGATACGGAAAAAGGGGAAGTCGCCCCAGGATATCACACTTGGTTTAGAGGTAGCCTGTCCTACGAAAGACCGGCTAAGAGGCCGCATCTCAAAGATTTCGTAGAATCATCCCAAGGGCAATGGAACTGGTTAGCAAAAGAGAAGGGTTATCGGGCAGAGATTGGCGATTTGAAGCTACAAATGGACAGTCTGAAATTCGATAACAGCGTACAAATCGCGGCGGATCGAAGCGAAAAGAATAGATTGATCCAAGAGAATGAAGAGCTTAAGGCCCAAGTCCAAAAATTGAGATTGTCTCTTGATGAGCAGCCCAGAAGTCGATCAGACCAGCGGTTGATAAAGGGTTTGAAAAGAGAGATCACGGAATGGCGAGACAGGTTAGAAGAATCCGAAAAGGTCATGACAGAGTTCAAGGCACAGTGGGGAACAAAAGTAGATAAGCATCGCCGATGTTTGAACCAATTGAAACGTGACCACGAGAAGACTGTGGCCAAAATAAAGAGGGAGATGGCTACACTCGAGTTTAAAGCAGTTAAGCAGGCCGGGGATTTCCAATCGGAGAGTAGATACTGTTACGACTCGTTGGCCCAAATGAAGGAAGAAGTGCGGCAGCTGAGGGATCAGCATATACAGGACTCACAGGTATTCAAGACATGCAGTGATCAGATAAGACACCTACTCATAGAGAAGAAACAAATCAGAGACAAGATCAAGGCCATTGCCCATGCCATCATCAGAAGGTGTCGGCGGTGTGAAAACATGACCTGCGATACCGTTCTCCCAGCAGTGATGGGTTATGTCAAACAGACCATGCACGAGTTGGAGCAGCTCGAATGGGATCTCGCACCTAGAACCGCGAAAAGGCCGAGTGATGCCTCGCGGATCCCTAAGTTGGAAAATTAACCTCTGGTCGAGTCTTGTGTTAGTTGAGCTTTGATGTTTTCCCATATGTTGTTTTCTATTTTTCCTTCAATCAAATAGGGTCAAAGAACCGTGGAGTCTGTACTGTTGCTATTTTGTTTGAAGCAATGTGTAATAGCAAAATTTTTATAATGAAATTAAGTGACTCCGGAAGAATTTCTATGTGTCTTTACTTTGAGGCAGAACTACGCCTGGTCTGATTCACGCAGGGACGTGATACGTAGGCAATCCCCATAAGATTCGACCGCTTTTAATAAATAAAGAAAAGAAAATGTAAATAAAATAAAACGCAGGGTTTCACAAAATACTTTAAAGAGACGAATGAACAAACCGGGATGACGCATGTTGTTTGAAGCAAAGCATGTAGAAACGGTTAAATGCCTAGGTGCATTGCATCCTCTATGTGTTATGATCAAATCTGTTAAGCTCTAACACTAACAAAGTTTGTTGTTGTCTGATACCAGACAGTTAGTTGTTAAAGAATTCTGGCAACACATTCATACCAAACCAGATCCAAAGGACCGATATCATCAAGCATGACTACTTCGGGGAATAGCAATGAAGAAGAAAGGCCGATGAGCCAGTTGTTAAAAGAAGCGATGGAAAAGATTGAAAGGATGGGACTAGAAATGAATGCAATGCAACTAGCCCTAGCCAAAACACAAAAGAGTCCTGAAACACTGGGACACATGCCGGAGTACCCTCACTCTGGCCCTTCCACAAGCCACCCAAATCCCCTCTATCATCAAGAAAGAAGCCCTCATGATTCCCAAGCTCCACCACCCCATCAACCTCTTCCAACACCCAATATTCCCATTTTTGTGGGACCTGCATCAGCCCCTTTGCAGCGAACGACCAGTGAGCCATTGTTTCAGGCTCACGATACATAATACTATCCCCCTGAGCCTACATTCCATGCACCCGAACCACAGGCTTACAATCCCCATTGGGAAGTACCGGCAGAGGTTGAGAAGCCGGTTAAGGCCCCTGAACAGGATGAAGTGTTGAGAAAGTTCAAAAGCCTGGAGCAATCCTTCAGGAACTTGCACGGGCTGGGCAATCAAGTCAGCGTGGCATACAAAGATCTGTGCCCTTTCCCAGATGTCCAACTCCCGGCTGGGTTCAAGATGCCCAAGTTTGATTTATATGAGGGGCACGACGATCCCATGGCACATTTGCGGGGATTCTGTAGCAAAATGAGAGGGGCAGGAGGCAAGGATGAGCTTTTGATAGCTTATTTCGGCCAAAGTCTGAGTGGATCTGCACTGGAATGGTATACCAGACAAGATTTCAGCAGGTGGTACACGTGGGATGATCTGGCGCAGGCTTTTGCAGGTCATTTCCAGTACAACCTGGAGATAGTCCCTGACCGTCTCACGTTATTGAGAACTGGGAAGAAACCCGGGGAAAGTTTTCGCGAGTTCGGGTTCCGCTGGAGAGAACAAGCAGCTAGAGTCGATCCTCCCATGAGAGAGGGAGAGATGGTGGACTATTTTTTGCAGACATTGGATCCAACCTACTTTGGTCACTTGGTGACAACGGTTGGAAAATCTTTCAACGAGGTGGTCAAGATAGGGGTCATGATAGAAGAAGGTTTGAGGTCGGACAAGATCTTGAACTATTCGGCACTCAAGGCCACAACCCAGGCTATTCAAAGCGGCACATGAGGTGCGCTAAGAAGAAAGAAGGAAGAGGTTGCCACGATCGAGGTAGGAAGTTGGTCCAGGGCTGGCAGGCCGCACTACAACCAACCCAGGCCTCACAGGTCAAACTACCCATACAACCCACCACAAAATTTCTATCCACCTCGAGAACCACATTGTTCCGTACACCAAGCCCAGGTATACACTCAGCCTCCGGTTCGCCCACAATGGCGCGCACCGGCTCCCCAGAACATATATGCACCACCACAAAACACCTACCCTCCGCCAAGGGCATATAGAAACCCTTCAGGGGCAGGTTTCCGGGGAAATCCAGATGCTAGGAACGACAGGTTGCGGAAGCAAAGAACCTTCACAGAACTGGGAGAAACCTACACCGCTGTGTTCCACAAGCTGCGGCAATTGGGTTTGGTTAGTCCTGTCCATACTCGGGAACCAAATCCCCGCCTCAGAATTTGGATCGTTCAATCAGTTGTGAATACTGTTCAGGGATGCTCGGGCACGATACCGAGAAGTGTTGGAAGTTAAGGCATGCCATACAGGATATTATTGACACCAATAAGATCGAGGTCCAGACACCGGAGGCCCCTAACATCAACCAAAACCCACTACCAGCGCACCACGAAACTCACATGATTGAGTTGGTGTGTGAGGGAGGAGAATTAAGAAAACCCTCACAAACAGTGATGATGATCCAAGCCGCCCCGAAAGAAGTCTTAACCAGTGGAGGAACGAGCATACAGTCGTAGGGAGAAGGCGTCAAGCCGATAGTGATATCGGGGAAGAGCCCGTCCGTCATAGCAAGCAAACCCGAGCCAAGCAAGTTGGTAATACCAGGGATCCTGCCCATACCGGCAGTCGTGTTGAAAAGGGTATGTAGAGAACGAGTGACCATAAAGCCTGTGGTTCAACTGCCGATGATTGACAGCAGGGCTATGCCCTGGAAATATGAAAAGGCAGTGGTGACGTACCAAGGAAAACAGGTGGAAGAAGTCAGTTGTGAAGCGCAAGGGCTGACTCGATCAGGTTGATGTTTTGCTCCGGTGGAGCTGAGAAAAACCAACCCAGTGGCAACCAAGAAGCCAGTGTCAGAAGAAGAGGCTGAAGAATTCCTGAGGAAGATGAAAGTACAAGACTATTCTGTGGTTGAGCAGCTGAGAAAAACACCTGCCCATATCTCACTATTGTCATTACTCCTCCATTCCGAGGAACATCATCGGGACCTGTTAAAGATATTGAACGAGGCCCATGTACCCAGTGAGATTTCTGTAAACCACCTGGAAACCATTGCCAGCAAGATTTTCGAGGTGAACAGAGTAACATTCTCAGATGATGACCTGCTGGTGGAAGGAATGGAGCACAATAAAGCTCTATACCTAGCTGTCAAATGTGAAGACTCGGTGGTAACCCGAGTATTGGTGGATAATGGCTCAAGCGCCAATATTTGTCCATTATCCACCCTGGACCAGTTAAAGATTGACCATGGAAGAATCCGGGAGAATAGCATCTGTGTCCGGGGGTTTGACGGAAACGGAACAGCCACTGTGGGGGATGTTGTACTTGAACTGACCATTGGTCCGATCCTGTTTACCATGGAATTCCAGGTGTTGGACGCCACGGTATCTTATAACCTGCTGTTAGGACGACCCTGGATTCATGCAGCCAAGGCGGTGCCTTCCACCATGCATCAGACGGTGAAGTTCGAGTGGGAAAGGCAAGAGGTCGTGTTACACGGCGAGGATACAGCATGCACCATGGGCGGAACCATTGTGCCTTTCATAGAGACCACTGATGACAAAGCTCCTTGGGTCTACCAGATTCTCGATACAGGGTCGGCCAACAAAATTTCTGAAGGAGAAATCATCCTGCACCCTAGGGTAGCTGCCGCAACAGTCATGATGGTATCAGAAATACTGGGTAATGGATTTGTGCCGGGAAAAGGCCTGGGAGTTGAACTTCAAGGGATAGTCCAACCTGTCTCCCTTCCTAAGAATCTGGAAACCTTCGGGTTGGGGTTCAAACCAACCGCAGCAGACAGGAAGCAGGCGCGAAAAATGAAGAAGAGGGTCTGGTTTCTGCCTAAACCAGTGCCACGCCTCTCAAGGTCTTTTGTTAAAGCAAGTGCCAAGGGGTCAGCGATCCCAAAGATTAGAGGACCTTTGATCGGTATAAATGAAGACCTGAATCAGAGTTTTGAGAAACTATTCGCGGATGTCAGTATGGTGGAAGCTGGAGAAGGTTCCAGCAGAGCAGAGATACAATTTGTGGGGCCTGAGGCCAAGACCAACAATTGGACGGTTACTCCTCTTCCTGTCCGAGGGGAGTCTTGGTAGTAGGCCTTGATTAATGTTATGTTTGTTTGTTTGTTTGATCGGATTATTCAAGGGTGTAATCCAAATTTTACTTTCGTTTTGTAAAAGTGTGAACCCTTTTATCCCGCAAATTTAATAAAGTTCTTTTCTTTTTCCCATTTTAATTTTTTGTTTTGTTCTTTTTCTTTCTGAACAGTTCTCTTTTTACTGGTTCTAATGACATGGCATGCACAGCGGATCTTCGACCTAGTCTAATAAATCAATCTGAAACCAACTCAATGATGCAAAAGGTCGTTTGTGACGATGAATCTGAATGTGACGAAGGTGAAACCTTCGAAGAAATAAACAGAGAACTGTGCCAATTTGAAGAGAAACCCAAGCCTAACCTAAATGACACCGAGGCTGTGAATCTAGGAGACGCTGATAACGTCCAAGAGACCAAAATTAGCATCCACATTGAGCCGAATGTCAGAGCAGAATTGATCAAAACTCTCAGGGAATTCAAAGACGTTTTTGCCTGGTCATATGATGATATGCCTGGATTAAGCACCAATTTAGTGGTTCACAAATTACCCACTGACCCGGCATACCCTCCGGTCAAGCAAAAACTAAGGAAATTTAAAACGAAAATGAGTGTAAAGATCAAGGAAGAAGTGATTAAGAAGTTACAAGCGAAGGTTATTCGGGTCACTCGATATCCCGAATGGTTGGCCAATGTGGTACCAGTCCCAAAGAAGGATGGAAAAATCAGGGTGTGCGTTGACTACCGCAACCTCAACAAAGCAAGTCCCAAGGAAAATTTTCCTCTACCCAACATTCATATCTTGATCGACAATTGCGCAGGGCGCGAGATCGGATCTTTTGTGGATTGTTATGCAGGTTATCATCAGATCCTAATGGACGAGGAGGATGCTGAGAAGATAGCGTTTATTACACCATGGGGAACCTACTGCTATCGGGTAATGCCGTTCGGATTAAAGAACGCCGGGGCAACATACATGCGAGTAATGACTGCTGTGTTTCATGACATGATACACAAGGAGATTGAGGTGTACGTCGATGATGTGATCATCAAATCTTGGCGTCAGGAGGACCATATAGCAGACCTAAGGAGATTTTTCCAAAGACTCCGGAGGTATGATATCAAGCTTAACCCGGCCAAATGCGCGTTCGGGGTTCCATCAGGAAAGTTGCTGGGATTCATCGTCAGTCGACGGGGGATTGAGTTAGACCCATCCAAAATTGAATCCATCCGAGATTTGCCACCGCCGAGGAACAAAACAGAGGTAATGAGTTTGCTGGGTAGACTCAATTACATCAGCAGGTTCATCGCTCAACTCACAGCAACTTGTGAGCCCATATTTCGGCTGCTGAGAAAGGATGCTGCGGTAGGTTGGACAGCAGAGTGTCAGGAGTCCTTCGACCAAATCAAAGGGTATTTGTCTAATCCACCCGTATTGGTCCCGCCTAAGCCCGGGAGACCCCTAATCCTTTACCTGACGGTTTTGGAAAATTCATTTGGTTGTGTACTGGGGCAACATGATGACACAGGAAGAGGAGCAGGCCATCTACTATCTTAGCAAGAAATTCACAGTACATGAGGTCAAGTACACTCAACTCGAGAAAACATGCTGTGCCCTAACTTGGGTAGCTCAAAAGTTGAAGCACTACCTGTCTTCATATACTACTTATCTCATATCCCGTTTGGACCCATTGAAGTATATCTTTCAGAAACCTATGCCCACGGGAAGGTTGGCAAAGTGGCAAATTCTGCTCACAGAGTTTGATATCATCTACGTAACAAGGACGGCCATGAAAGCCCAGGCACTGACAGACCATTTGGCGGAGAATCCCGTTGATGAAAAATACGAGCCTTTAAGAACGTATTTTCCTGACGAAGAGGTGATGCATACGAATGAGTTGGAATTACCTGAGGAACCGGGTTGGAAGCTTTTCTTCGATGGAGCTGCAAACGCAAAAGGGGTTGGAATAGGAGCAGTACTCATTTCTGAAACAGGACAGCATTATCCTGTTACGGCTCAACTACGCTTCTATTGCACCAACAATATGGCCGAATATGAGGCTTGCATTCTGGGTCTGCGCCTGGCTGCTGACATGGATGTCCAAGACGTCTTGGTCTTGGGAGACTCGGACCTCTTGGTACATCAAATTCAGGGTGAATGGAAAACACGAGATCTAAAGCTCATACCATACCGACAATGCTTGTATGATCTGAGCAAGCAATTTCGATCGGTGAAGTTCAAACATATCCCGAGAGTTCACAATGAGGTTGCGGATGCCTTAGCCACCTTAGCATCAATGCTGCACCACCCTGACAAAATGTATGTTGATCCTCTACACATCCAGGTCCGTGATCAGCACGCCTACTGCAATGCCATAGAAGAAGAAGCAGATGGCGAACCCTGGTTTCATGATATCAAGGAATACCTCAGGATGGGGATATATCTAGAACATGCCTCTGGAGACCAAAAAAGAGCCCTCCGGCGTTTGTCGAATGGTTTCTTCCTCAGTGGGGGAATATTGTACAAAAGAACCCCGGATCTGGGATTGTTGAGATGCATAGATGCCAGGCAGGCAACAACGGTTATGGCAGAAGTACATGTTGGAGTTTGTGGGCCACACATGAGTGGATATGTATTGGCAAGAAAAATCCTTCGAACAGGGTGTTATTGGCTCACCATGGAACACGACTGTATCACTTTCGTGAGGAAATGCCATCAGTGCCAGATACATGGAGACTTGATTCATTCTCCGCCAACAGAGTTACATACGATGTCAGCACCCTGGCCGTTTGTAGCATGGGGCATGGATGTCATTGGGCCCATCGAGCCAGCAGCGTCCAACGGTCATAGGTTCATTCTAGTGACCATTGATTACTTCACCAAATGGGTTGAGGCTAAAACCTTCAAATCAGTAACCAAGAAGGCAGTGGTGGACTTTGTTCACTCCCATATCATCTGCAGATTTGGGATCCCAAAAGTGATCATCACGGATAACGGTGTGAATCTTAATAGCAGCCTGATGAGAGAGGTATGCCAACAATTCAAGATTATACACCGCAACTCCACCCCATATCGTCCCAAGGCGAATGGAGCAGTCGAAGCAGCCAATAAGAATATCAAGAAGATACTGCGAAAAATGGTGGAAGGGTCCAGACAATGGCACGAGAAATTACCCTTTGCCTTGTTGGGTTACCACACTACCGTCCGGACTTCCATAGGCACAACTCCTTATTTGTTGGTGTACGGAAATGAGGCCGTGATACCAGCGGAGGTCGAAATTCCGTCCCTCCGAATTGTCGCTGAAGCCGGGATTGATGACGATGAATGGGTCAAAGCTCGATTGGAACAGTTGAGCCTGATAGATGAGAAAAGATTGGCAGCAGTGTGCCATGGTCAGCTGTACCAGAAGAGAATGGCAAGAGCGTATAATAAGAAGGTGCGCCCCAGGAAGTTTGAAGTAGGGCAGCAAGTATTGAAGAAGATCCTCCCACATCAGGTCGAGGCAAAAGGCAAATTCGCCCCAAATTGGCAAGGGCCTTATATCGTGACCAGAGTATTGTCCAACGGTGCTTTGTGTTTGACAGATGTCGAAGGTAGATGTGTCGACATGGCTATCAATTCAGATGCAGTCAAGAGATATTATGCGTAATTTCTTTAATTATGGCAATTTTTTTGGTTTATTTGTTTGTATTTGGCATTTATTGGATAATGAGATGACGGGGGCAATTCTTTCTTCTACCCAAACACTATTTAACCCTTGCTTCCCCCTTTGAGCCTTAAGTTATTCTTTCATACCCCTCTTTTGGAATCACTAATGGGAAGGATATGAAAAGGAGAAAAGAAAAGAAAAAGAAAAGAAAAAGAAAAGAAAAGAAAAAGACATGAAAAAGAAAAGAAGAAGAAAATGAAAAGAAGGAAGAGACATGGAAAAAAAATGAAAAGAAGAAAAGGAAAAAAGAAGAAGATAAAATCACAAGAAAATACAAAACTGTGGGAACTACGTTTGACCTGATTCCTCAAAGAGGATACGTAGGCGCCTCACGGCTCGGTCATAGTATGCATCATAGCAAATATAGGATGCATAATGTACATAGTGTGCACAATATAGCACAATGTGCGTAACGCACGTAGCTCAACATAAGCGTAAAAAAATAAATTCCCCAAGCAAGAAAACTGGGGCAGAGGTTATGTTTTAAGTTCCAACAAAGGTTTGATTCCAAAAGTTGTAGCACATCACCCTTCAAATTGTTTTCATTTTTATAGCCTTTCTTCAAACCCACACCAAAACCAACATCAACATCCAAAAGACCTCCCGATCAATGTTCGAGAGATGCCAAGTCCGGCGAATAAGGCCGAGAATAATACACTGATCCCCAGCAAAGAAGAGGATCGTAAGACTGGAAATGAGTTGATGGTCAAGGGAATCTCCAGAAAGGAGGGACGTATCTACAACACCCCGATTTCCCGAAAGAAATAAAATGAGAGAGTCTTATCGGTGAAGACCTTCACAGGCACCGAGAGGCGATGTAAGATGAGGGATATGAAATGAGAGAGTCTTATTGGTGAAAACCTTCACAGGCACCATAGGGCGCCGGGAGATGAGAGAAAAGAGAGAGTCTCATTAGTGAAAACCCCTCGAAGGGTGCTATGAGGCGACAAGATAGATCAGCAAAGCTACCACATTCGAAACGAAATGAACACTCCTTTATCATCCCCAGCAAGTCAAACCATCGGGCAAATCAATGGATACAAATAGACTGGGTCGGGAATCTACGGTGCACGCCATGATCACGGGGACCAGTTGTGTCCTCCAGATAAGTTCTTTGATTGTCTCCTCCCACAAGAATATTGGTTCAGAAAGATTTTCTCCTTTCCATATCTTTTATTTCTTTTCCTAAAATGTGTCTTGAAAGGATTTTTCAAAGCTTACTACCAGAAACCGAAGGGGAATTCATCCCAATGCAGGATAATACAAACAATCTTAAAGGCCGGTCCCAGGCAATGCAGTGATTCTGCCCGGAAATTTTGGAAGAAGTAAGCTCCAAAAAGGAGTGGTTTCGGGAGTTAGAAGCAGACTCCCACATCATGTGGTTAAAGAGAAAGCATAAAAGGGGATAAATTGAAAACCAATCCCCAGCAGGCTAGAGACCCCCAACAGGCAACTTTGCCCGCCAACCAATTACGGGGACAAAGAGCAAGAAAAGAGGAAGAGAAAAAATTGCTCGCCGGAAAGGCACCCTCTACCACCACAATGAAAACTAATTAAATCCTTTTGTCTGCTGCAGGAAAACAAAGGATTGATGATGGCAGCAAGATGCACTGCCATGGAAGTCACCAAAAACCGGGGCAGAAAATTTTCTGCCGATTGTTGAAAATTTTCTCGAAAACGGGGAAGCAATCTCAATACATTTTAAGTTCTAGGTCGCCCACCAGTATAATGCGGGAATACATTTTAAGTTCTAGGTCACCCACCAGTATAATGCGGGAATACTTTTAAGTTCTAGGTCACCCACCAGTATAATGTGGGAATACATTTAAGTTCTAGGTCGCCCACCAGTATAATGCGGGAATACATTTTAAGTTCTAGGTCGCCCACCAGTATAATGCGGGAATACATTTAAGTTCTAGGTCGCCCACCAGTATAATGCGGGAATACATTTAAGTTCTAGGTCGCCCACCAGTATAATGCGGGAATACATTTTAAGTTCTAGGTCGCCCACCAGTATAATGCGGGAATACATTTTAAGTTCTAGGTCGCCCACCAGTATAATGCGGGAATACATTTAAGTTCTAGGTCGCCCACCAGTATAATGCGGGAATACATTTAAGTTCTAGGTCGCCCACCAGTATAATGCGGGAATACATTTAAGTTCTAGGTCGCCCACCAGTATAATGCGGGAATACATTTTAAGTTATAGGTCGCCCACCAGTATAATGCGGGAATACATTTAAGTTCTAGGTCACCCACCAGTATAATGCGGGAATACATTTTAAGTTCTAGGTCGCCCACCAGTATAATGCGGGAATACTTTTAAGTTCTAGGTCGCCCACCAGTATAATGCGAGAATACATTTTAAGTTCTAGGTCGCCCACCAGTATAATGCGGGAATACATTTTAAGTTCTAGGTCGCCCACCAGTATAATGCGAGAATACATTTTAAGTTCTAGGTCGCCCACCAGTATAATGCGGGGATACTTTTAAGTTCTAGGTCGCCCACCAGTATAATGCGGGAATACATTTTAAGTTCTAGGTCGCCCACCAGTATAATGCGGGAATACTTTTATGTTCTAGGTCGCCCACCAGTATAATGCGGGAATACATTTTAAGTTCTAGGTCGCCCACCAGTATAATGCGGGAATACATTTAAGTTCTAGGTCGCCCGCCAGTATAATGCGGGAATACATTTAAGTTCTAGGTCGCCCACCAGTATAATGCGGGAATACATTTAAGTTCTAGGTCGCCCACCAGTATAATGCGGGAATACATTTAAGTTCTAGGTCGCCCACCAGTATAATGCGGGAATACATTTAAGTTCTAGGTCGCCTACCAGTATAATGCGGGAATACATTTTAAGTTCTAGGTCGCCCACCAGTATAATGCGGGAATACATTTAAGTTCTAGGTCGCCCACCAGTATAATGCGGGAATACTTCTAGCTCTAGATTTTGGAATCAGTCACCCCACCTAAAGACGGAAGGGTACAATAGAGATCCCCAAACGGGAAACAATAAAATCCCCAGCACCAAGAAGCAGACAACTGCAGAGGCAAGCGCACAATTCAAAAGGAAAAGGGAATGCGTCTCAAAAGAAGCATCTCAAAAGAAGTAGTTTGGGAACGCTATGGCATGCCCAACATAACAATTCTGATGAAAAGCCATACCGCTGAAGAAACCATTGAAAGATTTAAGGAAGAAAGCCATGTTCCCAGCAAATCAAGCAAAGTGATGAGAACTGACATTCAGAAAAGGTGAAGGACCAGCATCATCTCCAAGTTCACAAAATAAAGGCGTCAGAGGAAAGCGTTAGCCGACAAGAAAGCAAGACAACAAGAACAAGTGGGAGATAGATGAGATCTCATACTCTAGCTTAACTTCTTGTTTTTCCTTTTAGAGCAATGTAACAGGGAGATCGGTTGAGCAGTAGCATCCTACAGCAGCATGCAACAGCGCACAACAGCAGCAAGCAATACAGTCACATGGTAGTCCCAGCTACCAAAATTTCCCGAACTACATTGACCTGATTCCTGTTTCAGCCCAGGATATGTAGGAAACCTCTGAAGCAAAGGTTCGGTCAAATCTTTTTCATTCAAAAATGCTTCACACGGAGTATTCGGACGGGCAAAAATCGCTCGCTTATATTTGCGCGAAAACCCTTCGTGTCTTCGTGCAAAGAGGGGCAGCTGTAAGCACGTGATTTTTGCTTTACGAGCAATCGCTCCAAAAGAAAATAAAAATAGTAACAAATGGTTTCGTTGTACAATTGTTCGAGTTTTCGTGACATGTGTTGTTAGTCATTTGTGGATCTGTCCATTTTTGCATTTAATCATTAACAAACAAAATATGTATGTCAGGATGATTAAACCATAATTCGGTCAGTAAAAGAAAATTCAAAAAATATATATATATGTGTGCATCGTTTGTTCTAGGTTTTTAACTTACTTAAATAATTTTTGTGGTAATTGTGTTAAAATGTTGCATTGTTGTTTAGTTTTAATTTCGTTATTTATTATTTTTATTTTTATTTTTGTTTTAAAAGAAAAAATAAAATTAGAAAACAAAAGTGAAGGAAATCGGTTTGGGCCAAAAATTAAACAAAATAACAGGCCCAACCAGCACTCAGGCCCAGTCCAAATCCGGCTGCCCAGGCATCTCCTGAAACGGCACCGTTTCAGGCCAATCCATCTCAGCCGTTCCAATCAATCCAATCCAACGGTCCAGGATCACTTTCAATAACCCAGGTTCAAACCCGACCCAAATCTGACCCAACCCCTCACTTAAACCAAACGACCCCGTTTAACTACCAAACGACCCCGTCTCAGTTCTCACCCTCAGATCCAAGCCGTTGAGATCATCTGATCTAACGGCTCAGATCCAATCCCATAGACCATATATAAACCTTCCTTACACCCACGCCCCCTATACCAACACCCCACCCCTTCGTCCCCAAGTCGAACCCGGACCTCTCATTAGAAACCCTAGCCGCCCTCGTCTCCCTCGCCATTAAAGCCGGCGGCACGAACGCCGGTGACCACCTCCTGAACACCCTAATACCCCCTCACTCTCCTGAACATGGATCTGTTACCCTCTCGCCT
Organism: Nicotiana tabacum; assembly: GCF_000715075.1. Taxonomy (NCBI): domain Eukaryota; kingdom Viridiplantae; phylum Streptophyta; class Magnoliopsida; order Solanales; family Solanaceae; genus Nicotiana; species Nicotiana tabacum. The sequence continues at coordinate 1,411,073 of NC_134087.1, read as the reverse complement.
CGAATCACCTTCCCTCGTCTCGAATCTTCGTTTGAAGATTTGAGTCGAACCCGGACCTATGCCAAACCACCCCATCTTCATACCAGACATTCCCCTGACCTTCCTCGTGACCAAACCAAGCTTGGTTTGGTCCGAATCTACCCACAACTTCCTAAAAATCAGATCTGGAAATCCAGACCTTAGAACACATGCACCTGGGGAATCCGGCCGGTCTGGACAAGGGTTTGAGGTCTAAAAGACCTTAATCAAGGTGCTCTCATGTGAGAACACCTTGATTAAAGTTTGTTCGGCCTCAAGAGTTCGAAGTTGAATCAGAATTTGGGTCGTTTTGATTTCAAACCTTTTTGGGTAAGTTTTCCTTTCTTTCGTTTTAGTTCTAATTAAGTTGTCAGCATATTCCGTTGTGTTTGTTTGTTATGTTGTTATTTTTCATTCGGATTTCTTTCATCTCTGTAAAGACCTTTTATTTGGTCGATGGTTTTTGTGTATGATTTGAATGCATCCTATGATAAGCATGTCCGATTAATATAGTCGTCGCATGAATAACTTATATAGGTTCCTAGTGACTGACCAAGTTGTCCGAAGCCCTTTAGGTCCCCGTATGTGTTGTTTATTTGAACGACTGATTATTACCTGTTATAATTAGTATAGTCGACTCGATAAATGTCGTCGATTAGTTTTCTATAACTAATGAATCAAACGAGCTAATAATATCGCATGACTAATTGAACGTTGCCACTAACTGAATGCCCCAGCATTGTTTAAAATGGTTTGTTTGCATTGTAAAAATGACTGAAAAGGTTCAGCCCAGGCAGCCTTGAATTTGAACTTTCATCAGTTCAAAACTGCCCTAATGCTGCAATAGGCAGGGCAGTAATAATCAAGGTTAAGCAGGGGTATTCTGGGGTGTCAAAAAGGACAGAAAGATTAGTTTAAATGAAGTTGACAAGTAGGGTACTAATTAAGATTAAACTAATACTAATGGGAAACAAGACACCAGGGTATGGGGCTTAAAATGAATAAATAAAATGAGCCCATAATTCTGGATTAAACAAAAACCAGGCATGGGGAATAAAGGGGCTGGCACCAAAAGATGCTTAGGCATGGGCTCTAAAGAGTATGGGCAGGCTGCAAGTTGCAGGACGAGGGCAGCTCAGCTGCACTGGGTCATTTGGCTTATAAATAGGCCATTTAAGAACTTAAAAGGGGCTGGACTTTTAGTCTTCAGAAAGGGGAGAATTTTGAGTCTTGAGGCTGGAATCTTTAAGTTTGAAGAAAGGTTTACTGAGTTTAAAGAAAGCTGAAAAACATAAGTTAGTTTCCAAATAGATTGTAACCAAACACCATCTGAAAGTTGAATAAGAATTCATATTGGTCAAGTTGCCTTGGCCAAGTTCTGCCGTCTACATTGACTAAGCTGTTTGTTGGTTGCTGAACTGTTGGTATTTGCTGCATTGAACACTCTTTTACTTCTGTTGTTTTCATTACTCTTCGTCTGGAATTACTGGTTTGGCACTCGACTATTTGCTGGTTTCTTTTGTTCTGGGAATTATTGTTGGTTGTTCGTGGATTGTGGAAAACACTTGGTTGTTGGTTTGTTGTTGTGCTGTTGCTGTGTATCTGCTGTTGCTGTGTCTACTGCATACTACTCAGCTGATCCTTTTCCTTCTTCTTCTGTTCCTCTATACCAGGTACACACCTAAGACACTGTCAGATGTAACTGGAAATTTGAGCATAAATGTAAATGAAAGACCTGAAGAATTTTTTTTTCCATAGATATGGATGTTACATTAAATATTCATGCAATGTGTGATAGTTTTACATTTTTGTTCTGGGTACTAGAGGTAGTCTTCATGCCTATAAATGTCAATGCATGGTAGTTGAATGCTAGAATGTGCATATAGGTTGGTGATGAGAGTATGCCCAAGGCAGTAGTTTGTATCTCATATTTAGTTCAAAGGTGTAGTATAAGCCTGTAATGTATGCCAAGCATGAAATTCGTACACTGTAAATAAGTTCTTTCCTTTCCAATAAATTGCTATATATAACTCTTAAAACCATGTTTTAAGATCAGGAGCACAAATTCAGGGCCTCAACCTCACAAAGGTCGAGTTCAGGCCAAAACAGGCCAAGCCGGCCTGTTTCGAACAAGCAGTGGCCCAGGTCTGGCCAATCACGCTTGGGCTGGATTTGGGCTCGTGATTATTTGTTCGGACAGCCTCGTTTCTGATTTCAAGCTCTTCTGAATGTTGTTACCAACAATTTGCAAGCATGTAATCAATCAGGACTATCTACTGTTTTCAATGGATAGAGACAAACACGACAAGAAACGTAGTTGCAATAGGATATCCTTCTAAAATAAGAACGAGATGAGCCTCGACAAACAAAAATGCATAAGGTGCGGGGCCCTTGTTAAATGTATATTATCGAAGCATTTAGTTTCCAGGACGGGTTGTTTAGCAAATCTCACAACCCTCCTAAAATAACAATACGTTAGACTCTTTAGGACACGCCTTAATAAATCTTACCTTCTTAAACTCGGGGGCACATTTATGTGACCCAAATCCAACTCTCAACGGAGTCGAAATGTGTTTCTAATCACGGGTACATTGATTGTGACGTGGTTCGAGATGCGTGTCCATGACGTTGCAAATTCATTCTAAAAATAAGAATGAGATGAGCCTCGCCAAATAAAAATACAAATTGCGGGGCCCTCAGTAAATATTTGTTTTTTAAAAATTATTTGGACTTCGGGATGGACCGTTTAGTAAAATTCCACGGTCTTACCCAAAATAAATACGCTAGTCGCTTTAGGCGCGCCTTTAATAATTTAATTTCCTTAAACTCGGGTGCACATTGATGTGACCCAAATCCAAATCTCAACGGAGTCAAAGTGTGTCGACGACCACGGGTACATTGATTGTAACGCGGTTCGAGATACATTTTCACAACGTTGCAATTCTTAATAAAAACAGTAAATGATAAAAGCGGTTAAAAGTTAAATTTTGCACATAAGTTCACACTTGTATAAAATCAGATAATCAAGCTGAATATAACAGTTGAGCGACCGTGCTAGAACCACGGAACTCGAGAATGCCTAACACCTTCTCGGGTTAACAGAATTCCTTATCCGGATTTCTGGTACGCAGACTGTAATATAGAGTCATTATTTTCCTCGATTCGGGATTAAAATTGGTGACTTGGGACACCCTAAATCTCCCAAGTGGCGACTCTGAATTAAACAAACAAATCCCGTTTCGATTGTCCTTTAATTGGAAAAACTCCCCCTGTGCCCCCCGGGCGCGGAAAAAGGAGGTGTGACACATTTCATGTGACGCAATCCAAAAAGACATGTTTTTAAACGATGTTCACATTCTTTTAAAATATAATAATAAAAGCGGTAAAGAGTTAAAATTTGCACATGAGCTCATAATTGTATAAAATCAGATAAACAAGCCGAATATGACAGTTGAGCGACCGTGCTAGAACCACGGAACTCGGGAATGCCTAACACCTTCTCCCGGGTTAACAGAATTCCTTATCCGGATTTTTGGTTCGCAGACTGTAATACAGAGTCATTCTTTTCCTCGATACGGGATTAAATTGGTGACTTGGGACACCTTAAATCTCCCAAGTGGCGACTCTGAATAAATAAATAAATCCCGTTTTGATTGTCCTTTAATTAGAAAAACTCCTTCACCCCTTGCGGAGACTGAAAAAGGAGGTGTGACAATTATTATTAGCACGTTAGATAAAATTAATTTAATAAGACGAATGTTTCAGAATAAATGTCTTAAACTTTTGAATTTGAGTTACCTGTCCAATTGAGATTTCATTGATATTCTGAGATATATATAACTCATTAGGAGCAATTTTGCACATGTCTTTTCTCATCCATAATAATTCATGTTTCATCGAACTCATTTCTTCATTTTGTTTTCCATTTAGCTCTGTTAACTCTATTACCTTTTGTTCTAACCTTTTTACCTAATTAGAAGAATCCTCTAGATCAATATTTTCTATGAAGATTTACTACCCTATAGTATAGAAGGAGTTGGACCAAGTCCCAAACCTCGAACATATCCACTTTTTTTATATTTTTCAAGACTTGAGAATAAACATCTCCTTCCCAAGCAACACTCTGAGGAGGATGGTCATTTAGTCTCTCACTATTATTTCTCAATCTTTCGTTTATCATGTCCTGATTAGAGAGAGTTGTCAAAGAAAGTAAAATCTATTCAGAAATAATATAAAATTGCTAAAAGAAAATACTTCTTGATTTGGAAGAGGTATTTTTGAGGAACTGAAGATGCAAATAATATTGTTGAATCTAGATTTAATTAAAACAGATGAAATTCAAAAAACAAGAGACGAGTAAGAAATTTTACAATTGTCTTTACAAACTCCTCATCAAGTGGTTGACCATTCTTACATTGTTTAGGAGTTAAAATGAAAATTTATGCTCGTCTAGGCTCTATCCCATTTTTAGCCTAACATGACAAAATCAATGTCCCACATTCATGACAAAAAGTTTTTAAAATATTATATTTTATTTTTCACATGGATACCTTCTCAACCATCAAGGTGACAATACTTTTAGATCCTTCAGTGTGAGGCTTATTTTTCTTGGCCCTATTATTTTTATTTTCTTGTGTTCGCCTCTATCGTTGCAACATAAATTAATATCTTATAATTTATACATAAAAACTAACCAAGAAAAAATAAAAGCAAGTAAGTGCGTTTTTCGGACTTATAAAGCGGATACCTTAGCTTTATCAGAGAGCCAATATGAGACGAGACATGTCTACTGATCCCTAGGTATACGACTTGGTCTATTTTTCAGTAGAGCACCTTTCGTCTTATACTTAGACATATACTCGCTTTTAAATCACACTTGTAATCTTTCCATTTTTTTCCTAGTGACTTTATGTTATGCTTTTCTCCGTGCATTGGGATAGACAACTTCTTCTACAAAAATATAAGCAAACATTTACAAAAAAATATCATGTAAAAAAGAAATCACATATTATTAGATACATATCATAAGAATAAGAATAATAGCTCCATACCCTCACAAATTCCACCAATTTGTTCTTTTTCATCTTTGACAAAATTTCTCCAATCATCTACATGTAATGGAGTTAGTTGTGGAGTTCTAGCGACAATCCCTAGAAAGTTAGCCAGCTTTCGACCTTCTTTCCCAATGAATTGGTTACGACTATTGATTTGCACATCAATTGTCTTCCCTGGAGGCATCTTCCAAATATCGTTTAGTAAAATATTATGAAGGAACAAACAAATTAGTGATATCGATCGTAGCATCTTAAGGTATGTCTAAAACTAATAGGTATAAAAAAGAGTGTCACCTGAATCATCATTCTGTTGAATCTCGGTGTCAGCTAAATTATTAAAATCATTAGATTGGCCATCATGTGTTTGGACTTGAGAGTAGTTCTGACCATCCATCAGTTGTTCAATATAAGGTCGCACACCTTCATCATCACATTGTTCTTCAATAACTATTCATTTTCCGCCTCTGGTTCACATTGTTTCTTCTCCAAAATGAAATAATTATTTAGCTACAATAACATATGAAAGTCATATTACTTACTCAAAGAAAGACACATCAACAAAACATAGTAGATATTATCGCACCTGACAACAAAATTTAAATATTTAATTATAAGAACACCTTAGCATTTCACAATCTAATGGCTATAGAAACAAGATAGAAGTAAAAGAAAGATAGAGATTCACTAAAATATTAGATAATCTACCAGTATAAATATGGATAAGCAAGTTGACTGATATGCAGTTTCTATAGAATGTGACCAAAATCGAAAGCCGAAAACATATTTTATTCAATGTTCTGAATCGTAAAAGATGCCCTTTTCATTATTGTGTAAATTCCAATCAAAACATCCAGGTAGAGGTGTTCATAAAAATCCGAAAAATCGAACCAAACTGAAAACCAAACCAAACCTACCAAAAAAAATTGATACTTTTTGGTTTGGTTTGGTTTTGGTTTTGAAATTTAATAAAAAAAACACGAACCAAACCGAATATAGGAGTAGCTATTTTAAATATATATATATATATATATATATATATATATATATATATATATATATATATATATATATATATATATGTGTGTGTGTGTGTGTGTGTGTGTGTGTGTGTGTGTGTGTGTGTGTGTGTACAAAGTTTCAAAATTTTTATAGTAAATGTTAATCGTTTGCACTTTTAGTACAGTTCTTTACCTTTACATTCTAGTTTGATTGGTAGTTTTCTTTTGTTAAGTGTAAGAATCTGTTTCATGTTAAAAATAATATATTTTTAATTGAGTCCTTAAATTATTCATCACTATTTGATTCAATTATCATCAATATATCTTGGTAAATAATAGATTTCTCAAAGGGCAATTGATTTGATAGTGTTACATTAAAAATGTGGTCGCCGAAATATGTGTTTGGTAGTATATGTCTTATATTTAAGAAAAAAACCGACAAATAACCGAAAAAACTGAAAAACCGACATAAACCAAATAGAGAAAAAATCGAGTTAATTGGTTTGGTTTGGATCTAATATTTGAAAAACCGACGTACTTGGTTTGGTTTCTTTTTAGGAAAAAACTGATCCAAACCGAACCATGAATACCCCTACCTACAGGGATGAAGACTTAATGAAAGCACAAACTACTAATCTGGATATGCAATATGATTAACATCTTTGACAATAAATTATTTGCAAAAATAGAAGGAACAAAAGTCTGTTCCTAATCACTTCCGGTACCGTAGCGAAAAATGGGGCACGGAAAGGATAAGTTTTGCCAAATTTTTCAAACTGATGTTTACCCTTAAATTGTATAATTTTGATTTCAATTTAAGTTTCTCCAAATGGTGTAAAAACATCCAGAACCACTACACGTTCTGACCACAACCAAAGTAAAATAATTTTATACCTATCTCCCATCCAAACTCTACAAAGATATTTGTGAGAAAAGAAGAGACAGAGAAGAGATGGAGAAGTAATAAAAATGTATTTTCTGAAATATAGTGCCTGGGGATGGTGGCACTGCCATGATATAGTAGTTCGGCGGTAGGGCAACAACGATAGAATTACAGGGGATGAGAGATTTGTATATTTTTAAAATATTTTCCTAAATTTCCCCAACTTAGGCGGAAGGAACAGGAGGGAATATGTTATTTTAGTCTAAATATTTAGAGGGAATATGTTATTTTAGTCTAAAAATTTGGAGGGAAGGATAACAATAATACTGGAGTACTTTTTATTGTGGCTATTCCTTTTTATTGCCACTAAAAAGGTACGTAATATCGACTAATGCTTATTTGCCACTAATATTTTCGTTTATAAAGTTATCTAGTGGCCATGATTCTATTGCCGCTAATTAAATTGCCACTAAAAGTCTATTTTGTAGTAGTGTGCTCCAACTGGCTGAGCTGCTGGAGTCTGAAACTGGGGAGCCATCTACTCCGAAGTGTGAGTAGTAGGAGTCTGGGCTCCTCCTCCAGCCTAAGTGACGGCTGGTGCTACAGGAAGCAAGCCTGCCCGGATGACACTCTCCATAAGGCCTACTAGATGTACCAGAGCATCCTGGAGTACTGGGGTAGCAATGAACCCCTCTGGGACCTGAGCTGTGCCCACCGGAACTGCCTGGACTAGAACTTCATCATCAAACTCAACCTGAGGCTCCACTGCCGGTGTTGCTGCTCTGGGCTGAGCTCTGTCCCTACCTCGACCTCTAGCACGGCCTCGGCCTCGCCTTTTGTCCCTCGTGGGAGCTGCTGCTGGGGGCTCGGGCTGCTGATCAGTGGATAAGAAAGCGCGTGTTCTCGTCATCTGCGAAAGAATAGAGTAGAAATTCAATTAGCATTGAGAAACCAAACCGCACGACAAGAAAGAATGATGTGAAGTTTTTCCTAACTCTGTAGCCTCTGGGGGATAAATATAGGCGTCTCTGTACCGATCTCTCAGACTCTACTAAGGTTGTCTGCGAATTATGAGACCTATGTAACCTATTGTTCTGATACCAACTTGTCACGACCCGAATTTTCCCGCCCTCGGGAGTCGTGATAGCACCTACTAGTGAAAACTAGGCAAGCCAACCATTTGAACAAATTACCTTTTCCCATTTTAATCCTTTAACAATTTGAATCAACAGTTTATAAACAACGGAATTTAAATAAGTGGAAGAAACAATTAAACTATTTAAATAATTCCAATACGATTTCTTAAACAAAAGCTACCTAGAACTGGTATCAAAACTTCACAGATGGTCTAAGAATACTATAAACAAGGTCCGAAAAATAAATGCAACATTGTTTCTGAATTACATAGATGAAAGAGGAAGAAAGGATAGAGGGAGACGCCAGGGCCTGCAGAAGCCTGCAGGACTACCTTGGATCTCCGTATGGACTGAAGGCAGCCACCCAAGCTAAGGTCCAAAAGCTGATGTGCCGGGATCTGCACACAGTGCAGAGTGTAGTATCAGCATAACCGACCCCATATGCTGGTAAGTGCCTAGCCTAACCTTGGCGAAGTAGTGACGAGGCTAGGACCAAACTACCAAACAAACCTGTCCAGTTAAATCATATACAACAAAAAATAAAAACAGGAATATACAGTTTAGAATGAGAGGGGGGAAACATGATGTGGGGAAACATTAGATGATAATAGAAAGACAACAGACAAATACAAGGAACACCATAACTCAAGTATCAACAAGGATTAGAAATCAAACATGTGCACGACATCACCCTTCGTGCTTTTACTCTCGTTCTCACCATAAGAATCAATATAAATTGCACGGCATCACCCTTTGTGCTTTTACTCTCATCCTCACCATAAAATCAATATAATCGGCATGAAATTGTACATCGTGCGGCACGGCATCACCCTTCGTGATTTTACACTCTTCCCCACAAAATCATACACGGCATCATCCTTCGTACTTTAACACTCTCTCACCAAAATAATGCACGCAAATTGAGGTGAGGTAAAATGGAGGTTTTAACGACTCGGAACATAAGATTTGTTTCATCACAACAACCTTCTAGGTCAGCCGGGTCAATGGGGCTACTATAAATGAAAACACCTCCACAAACCGACGGTAATAACCCGCCAAGCCCAAGAAACTCTAGATCTCTGTAGCTAAAGTGGGTCTAGGCTAGTTTTGAACTGCCTCAATCTTTTGGTATTCACCTGAATGCCCTCTGCTGATACAATGTTACCCAGGAAAGCAACTTATCCAATCAAAACTCGCATTTGGAAAACTTAGCATATTACTGGCTGTCTCTTAGAGTCTGAAGTATGATCCGAGATGCTGCTCATGCTCCTCTCGACTGCAGGAGTAGATCAAGATATCATCAATAAACACAATCACAAAGGAATCCAGATAAGGCTTTAACGCCTGGTTCATCAAATCCATAAATGTTGTTGGGCATTTGTCAGCCTAAATAACATCACTAGAAACTCAGAATGCACATATCGAGTCAGAAAAGTTGTCTTAGGGACATCGGATGACCTAATCCTCAAATGATGGTAGCCAAACCTCAAATTATGGGTATCTAACGGGTCGGGTCACCCGTTTCTAGACCGGCCCAGACTGGTTAAAATCGAAACCGACCTGGACCGGTACAAGGGGGCTGGGTGGGGCTGGGTTAAAGGGGTAGGGGGTTTGGTCCGTTCACGTTTTGTCAACCGATTAACCGGACCAGTCAAACCCGGTCAACATAAATTACTGTTCAACTAGTTAATCGGTCCGGACCGAACCGACGCAGACTAGTATAACGGTAAATATTTTTATTTTTATTTTTACTTGTTGGCCTAACATCTGACCGTTGGCAATGGTCCATTTCCCATTATGGTCGTTGCCCAATGACTGAATTGCACAAATAGCCCAATTTTGGGTTCTTTTTTTAAAAACAATTAACACCCCTTTCAAAAACTATAAAATGCACCCTCCTGTTCTTCATTTCTTCACTCTTCTCTCATTTCTCAATCTCAATTCTCATATTCTCTCATTCTTCAATCTTCACATAAAGTGCAATAAACTATTTGGCTCTTCTTTTTATGGAATTTAATTTATCGTAGTATTTATTATTTGAAGTTTGAACAATTGAGCTTCAAAATTGGAATAATTGACGTTTCTTCGTCGTAACATTGGAGTTGCGAAATCATCAAGTGCTCAATTTATTGTCGACGTCGGTGCACTCCCTCCAAGAGATTGGATTGGATCAGAACAACGAAATCAAGGACGTGAAGATGTTGATAGCCCAGAAGAAGAGGAACTTGGAGATATATTAACACATGGTAACCCATCCGAATTTAACACTCCAGAAGAAGGCCACTCAGTTCATATTGATTATGACGAACTTATTAAGGCAATGCAAAACCTTTGAATTTACTATTTTTTGGTTAATTTACTTGTTGTTAAATGTAAACCTTTCAATTTGTAAGTTTGAATTTTGAAATCAATGTAGCACTTGCAATTTGTAAGTGCAATTTTTTCCCATCTTCATTGTATTCTTTATATTTTTACTTTATATTAATATAACTTACAATAGTTATACAAAATACAAAAAAATAATTAAAAATTATACTAACTCGGCCCGGCCTGACCCCTTGTACCCGTAACCCTTACGGTTCAATTTTTACCCGGATAAACCCGAACCTGTTAAACCCGGTATGCCCCAACCCGTAATCGGCCCGGACCACAACCCGTACGGTTACTAAATTTCCCTACCCAGCCCGACCCGACCCGACCCGGTCCACCCGTTAGACACCCATACCTCAAATCAATCTTTCAAAACACCTTAGCACCCTGATCAAATAAGTCATCAATCCTTGGCAATGGATACCTGTTCTTGATGGTGACTTTGTTCAATTGCCTGTAGTCTATGCACATCCTCATCGATCCATCATTTTTCTTCACAAAAACACAGACGCATCCCAGGGCGAGACACTAGGTCTAATAATGCCCTTATCAAGCAAATCTTGCAACTGCTCCTTCAATTCTTTCAACTCTAGCGGGGCCATACGGTATGGCGGAATAGAAATGGGTTGAGTGTCCGGAGCCAAATCAGAGAAGTCGATATCCCTGTCGGGTGGCATCCCAGACAGGTCTGCAGGAGACACCTCTGGAAACTCACGGACAACTAGTACTGAATCCATGGAAGGAACCTCTGCACTAGAATCACAAACATAAGCCAAATAAGCTAGACACCCCTTCTCAACCATACACTAAGCCTTCATGTAAGAGATAAACCTACTGGTAGAATGACCAGGATTCCCTCTCCACTCTAATCGAGGCAATCCCGGCAAGGCTAAGGTCAACATCTTGGCATGACAATCCAATATAGAATGATAAGGTGATAGCCAATCCATACCCAAGATGACATCAAAATCTACTATATCTAGAAGTAGAAGATCTATGCTAGTCTCAAGACTCCCAATGATAACCACACACGAACGATAAACACGATCTACAACAATAGCATCTCTCACATGCGTGGACACATATACAGGAGCACTCAATGAATCACGAGGCACAACCAAATATGAAGCAAAATAGTATGACACATAGGAATAAGTAGAACCCGGATAAAATAGAACTGAAGCATCTCTACTGCAAACTGAAACAGTACCTGTGATAACGGCGTAAGATGACTCAGCCTCAAATAGAACTGAAGTATCTCTACTGCAAACTGAAACAAGTAAATTGGTTTCATATAAAAGACATGAAGTTTTGGATCCGTGGTTCAAACACTTGAAAGTATAAAGTCAATAAAGTGTGCAATCACTTTTATTTATCTTATATGTCTAGCATGGCATGAAAAGTTGATATGCATTTAAAGTCTATTTAAATGGTTTATTTGACTATACTTATATGACAATCCCAAAGGATTTAAATTGTTTAAAGCATATACAATTCTTGATCTTGAAGTACCATATCCTCAGTGCAATTTGTGCACAAATTTATCCTGCTATAATTATACGTATGATAATATGATAGCAAGAGTTTTTGTCTCTATGTGATGATATTGAAATGACTATTCCAACAAGATCATATGAAGACAATTCATCTCTATCGGGAATGATTTCAAGGTGCAACATATTCATTTAATTTAATATAGCTGATTTGTTCCCTAGGTCTCTACCGAAGCCAATCTTCAAGAAGCTAGTGTACAAAATTGGGATGCGAAGGTTCAAGGATGTGAATTGATACTCTCATCAGGGGGCTTAATACGCGTTGTACTCTTTTTCCCTTACAAGATTTTATCCCACTGGGTTTTTCTTGCAAGATTTTTAACGAGCCAACTAAAAGACGTATTTTATAAATAAGTGTACTCTTTTTTCCGTCTCTAGAATTTTTTTCCACTGGGTTTTATTTTAGTTAAGGTTTTAACGAGGTACATTATCTGTTGAATAGACATTCAAGGAGAAGTGTTATAAATAAAATTGTATTTAAGGTGAATTTTTATATTTTAGAGAGATTCTAGGGTTTGTTACTTGGTGGCTAAGGCCTCATTTGTTTGCACTTAATGGAGGTTTGAATCTTAATCATTCAAAAATCAGACATTAAGTGCGTTTGTTTTTAAAGTCTGCATCTTAATTATTAAGATCTTAATCATTAAGTATGTTTTTTTTACTTCACAACCACTTAATGGGTCTGAATAGGTCTGTATGATTAAGATATATAACAGAAACTTAAGTTCATTAAGATGCTTTCACATACTCATTATCAACTGCCGCCACCGCCTACCATTATCAACTACCATCATGCCACCACCACCACTATGCTCAACCACTATCACAACACCACCATCATCCTCAATCATAGCCACCACCATTATCGACCATCACCATCTACCATCCCCACTACTTCGACCACCATCATTCTCACCCACAATCAATACTTATCCACTTCAACTACCACAACCAACCACCCCATCACCATTAACAACCACAACTGGCACCGCCCATCATTATAACCTACCACCACCTTCCTCAATCACAAACCACCACCCGCCATTATTAACTATTATCACCCACCACCACCATCCTCAATCATAATCACCACCACTACCAATCACTACTAGATACTAGCATGAACCACTATTATCAACCAAAACTACCACCAACCACCGCCTCTAGTCGGCATTTACCCGTTAGCCATCACCACCGATAACTATCATAAACAACAACAACAACAACAACAACAACAACCATGTATAATCCCACTTAGTGGGGTCTGGGGAGGGTAGTGTGTACGCACACCTTACCCCTACCCTGGGGTAGAGAGGCTGTTTCCAAATAGACCCTCGACATCCTTTCCTCCAAGAACTTCCCACCTTGCTCTTGGGGAGACTCGAACTCACAACCTCTTGGTTGGAAGTGGAGGTTGCTTACCATCAGAGCAACCCCTCTTGCCGACAACTATCATAATTTAAAAAATTATATATTTATTGATAGAATATTAGATTAGTTAGTATTTCATTTGAATTTTATGTTTATTATTTTTCAAGTAAAGATAAATTTTATGCATTCAGATGTTAAAAATCAAACAGTCTTAATTTTTAGTATTTAGATCTTAGTACACATCTTAATATATTTAGATGTGTATTCAGATTCAAATGTCTTAATCTTAATACACATCTTGATATTAAGATTCAGACGTCTTAATCTTAAAAAAAAACAAATGAGGCCTAAGTCACTTTTCCCCTATAAATAGAGGTAACTATTCCATTGTAATTCATCTCAAATCAATCAGAATTCTTTCTCCCTACTTTTCTCTGCAATATTCTTCTTCTTTTATTGTCCATAACAGAAGTAGTTTAAAAAACTTTTTTCTTAAATTTTTTATCTTTATCTTAATTTATATAATTTCAAATTTTTGTCCAATTAATTCTGTTTTTTTTTTCTTCTTCTTCTTCTTCCTATTCCTTTGTTTCTATTGATTTCTTCAATAGATGGTTGTAAAACCAGGATCATTAGAGGGCCAATAATTTGGGAAATATTCTTGTGTTGACAACTTGACATTATACAATTTAGGAGTGACGGAAAATTGGTGGCGATTATGATGAGTAGCACTTCTATAATTGAAATAAAGATTATAGATATTTAAATACTCAAAATCCCTACCAATCTTAGGTTATTAATCATCTTTTTGTTAATTTTTTTCTAAAATCGGTGGAGGCAATGATAGCCATTCCACTCCTATCCTGCATACTATATTTCTATGAAACTAGTATTCGGCTAAGCGCATTGGTCGTGTACTCATCTCAATAAGAATAATTTTTTTTAAAATCACATAAGTATTATATTGATAGTCGTATTTGATTTATAAAATAAAAAATTAAGAAAAAACTATAAGTGACATGTAGAATGTTGATCCTATTTAATTAATGAGCAATTCTTAACTCTTAATACTATATAATGAATTTTCCTTTACTTTTTTTTTTTATTTCTTTCAACGCTGATTCTCTTCTAAGAACACAAATTTATGTAAATTATTGTGTCAATTTGAAAGATGATTCACTTATATAATTAATTTGTAAAAGAACTGGATGGAATTCTTTTGCTAATCAACTAATTCAAATACTTCAAATTCTTAATGTTAACTCATTTCAACTTTTTAATTTTTAACTGCGATAAGGTGGGATTATACTCCACTTCCAATCAAGAGGTCGTGAGTTCGAGTCTCCTCAAGAGCAAGGTGGGAATTTCTTGGATGAACGGATGTTGGGGGTCTATTTGGAAATAACCTCTCTACCCCAGGGTAGGGGTAAGGTCTACGTACACACTACCCTCCCCAGACCCCACTAAGTGAGATTATACTGGGTTATTGTTGTTGTCATATATACCATATCGACCTTTTATTTTTGAATATTTGTGTGTTATTGACTTTTGTTTAAAGTGTTATTGACTATTGCTAATCACCATATCTCTTATAAGTTTTGCTAGTTTTTTTGTTCTAATTATTGAGTATCGTTTTTAAATATTATAGAAATAACAAATAAATAATATTATTTGAGTAGAAAAGTAGCTCAACCAAAATATAGTATAGAAATCAGAAATTACTATTAGAAATTCATCATCAATTGATACCGTGACTATTTAAGCCTTTAAATTATACTACAAATATATGTTTTTCACTTAGACTTTCGTAGAATTTTTTGTTACCTTTCCAATAAAAAAAATATAAGAACTCTTTCTCCTTTTAAAAAAAGAAGTCATTTGGAGTTAAAGATTGCCCACGCAACCTAATTCTTCGAATAGGTAAAAATTATATTCTAAAATGTTGTTCTTTAATTCTTGTGATGGAAAAGATAAAGTATATTTTTAATATAAAATATTTCATGTTTATTGTAGACTAACCTCTTTAAGTTATAAAAGTATTTGTTTTAATTGTATGCATGTTAATATGGTTTGGCTTATTGTTAAAAAGTAATCCAAGAGAATATTATAGACACTTTATATAACTTAAATAAGGAAACATTAATACACAAAATTTAAAAAATTATTTCAAATATGAGAAAAATAATTAAAATATTTTTTTATCTAGTATAAATCTATTTTTAAAGGATAAAGGCAAACACTATTTAATTAAAGGTTTTTATGCATTTAATATATTATTAGAAAGTATAAATAAATATAAATATAAATTATTAAAATTGATGGCAAATAATAAGAAAGTTGAATCGGCAGGGTATATTTTTGATAGTCTATTCTTATAATGTGTATCTGGTTCTGGCGTGTTCTATCTAATTTAAGAATTATTAAACGTACCGAAAATTTGTAGGAATATTTGTTTTCGAAGGAAGAATTAAAATGCTAGATCGGACTCATTTACTTGTCCGTTTAAAGGGATAACTTTTCCAATTTGATTCCAACAGGAAAATATGACCGAAATCTAGATTCATTTCTTTAAAGCAATACTTTTTAATTTAATGGACTTTAAAGTCCTAAATATTAGAAATTTCTATTTTGTTCAGATAAAGATAGATTTAATAAAATTTTAATTTAATTTTAACGTTCTAAATATTAAAAAAATAATTTAATTATGATTTTGTCCAATGTGAAGTTAATTTATAAAGGGTAAAAAAAGATAAACGATATTTTGCTAACAGCTTGTTTGGATGATCGTTACCCATTGTATTGTATCGTTCTGTTACTTTAAATACAATGTTTGTTTTCGTTGTTACTTAAATTTTATTGTATCGTATCGTTAAATCCGTCGTTATGTAACAACGAAATGTGCCACTTTATGTAACGACCGATTTGGTGTGGTTGCATCGTTATCTTGTCTTTTTCTCTCATCTCACCCTTTACTATTATTAAATAATTTATTTTATCATTTACCCCGTATCATAATTTTTCTTTATAATATTGTAAATCTATTCTTCATATTGCTGATGCATGATATCGTGAAACAACAACAAATGATACAATCTATCCAAACATTATATTCATCAAACAATACAGTACAACATGACAAGATACATTATGAAACGGTATATAACAACCATCCAAACAAGCTGTAAGGGACTTGTTTTTTTAATATAGTATAGATAGCTAGATTTAGAAGAAATGATTTAATTTTTTGGTTGTTTCAAAACATATTTTTGTGATTTTTGTGATACTCAAATATATATAGTCGAATGATTTTTTCTTTAGAAAAAATATTTGGTGATATAGTGTAATAAAGTAAACATGAAGTGATTATGCGTTAACTTATTCTTTTTTTTTTGATAATAGGGATAATTATATTATATAAATATTAGACATTGTTCATAGTACATAAACTTTCAGAATGTAAGTTGTCACGGCTTGGTAGTCTAATGTTTGTGATATTTTTGTTGCCTAAAAGCCTTAGTCTATTACATGCCGTAATGTCTAGTGACTTCTTGGATAAGTAGCCAACATCCAGACCTTTAGCAACTTGTTCGATTACAAAAAAAGGAGGTGTTGGATGTAGTTTAGCCGATTCCATGCAAGCTTGCCAAAATGTCTCCTTGCATGCATCTTTTGCCAACAGGTGAGCCGTTTGGTTTCCTTCCCGGAAGTTATGCCGTAGTGACCGGTCCTTCCGCTGGAGCATCAATAATCTTCACGAATAAACAATATTAGTCATGACAAGGTGATCCTTGTTTAGGGCATGGATAGCATCAGTGGAGTCCGTGTCAATCTCTAATGGAAAAAGGTTGTATTGAGTAGCTATTTTCAATCTTTCATGGATTGCCTGGAGTTCTGCATGCAGGGAAGAAAGAGCTTTGTCAGTTTTTTGATATCATTCATGTTCAGCTAAGTTTTCGTATTTTATCTTAAAATTGTAACCAATATCTTATTACGAGTAATTCCGATAACTTCAGGAGAGAAAGAGGCATTTACTTATTACAGAAATAGTCCGGTTTGATTCTTTTTAATATGAATTATGAAATAAGTAAATTAACTGAAGTCATCAGAATTGAAAATCAACGGTAACAAGCAAATAATTGAAGCAAAACACAATTACTAAGTATGAACTTGGACATATTTATATTGAAGTTGAGGAAAGAATATATTTAAAGTTGAAATTTTGAAAACGTTTATGATAATTGATTTATCCCCATTGTCATGAGCTCATCTTCAAATCTGAAGATTTTATTCCTTAATCCTTTCCAGCAGAAGACATCGTGACATGGCTGTCATGAAGAATAAATATAATTATTGCAATATAAGACACGTGTAAATACCAGGCTATCCTGATCATCAGCCTTAGATAACAGTCTGTCATACAATCGTTAATTTGTTTGGAAAATTCCCAATGGTGCTTTTTCATCATTTTAAGCTGGTTTATTAAGCCATTTATGCTAATTGAATATTATTGTACTTCTTTTTATCAAAAGCAGAATTGTTAATATGAAATATAGTGCAGAAGAACAAAATCCAGAGATATTACAACAGCAAATTGCAACTACATCGTGTTATAATTATTGAGAGTTAGCTCGACAAAGTAAAAAATGAAATAGAAAAATTATTAACCACTTTTCTTAAATAAAAATATATACATAGTGTACTAAAAACTAATATTCAGCAATCGAATGGTTCTTTATAATATTTTGGAAAAAGTATTAGAAATAAATTTAAAAGGTTTAAATAACAATCAATTCGAAAAAAAGAAGCTGATATGGTTTAGCGATTAGCACTAAAAAGAAAAGGAACTTTTGCCAGTTGTCACAGACAGTAGTATCCACTTTCATTTTTCTCTTCTAGCATAATTTATTTGAGATAAATATTTTTCCCTAACATACAATTAACCTTATTATTTCCAGAAATTATCCAAAAATCTCTCTCTAAATTAGGTTATTAGGGGACATGGCTATCAACTAGGAGAGGCAATTTCAGCCCAAAATTATTTGACCCTTCCTACCATCCAAGGCTGGCTTAGTCATTGACTGTGATGACCTGGGTCATCACTTGTTTTAAAATAAAATTTTGCGTTTCGAGGCTTTAAAAATCTCTTTTAGCATCACGTCGATTTGCGTGCGCAATCCGGGAACGTAGCCGGAAAGCTTATATGTGAAAATCTGTGAAAATGATAATTTTTGACTATAAAATAAATTAGTTTGACTTCGGTCAATGATTTGAAAAAACGGACGCGGATCCGTGATTTGATGGTCCCGAAGGGTCCGGAGGAAAATATGAGACTTGGACGTATGTCCGGAATCGAATTCCGAGGTCCCAGCCCGAGAAATAAATTTTTAAAGAAAATTATTTTCCGAAATTGTTTAAAGGATTTGGAAATGAATTTTGATTAGAACATGTTGGTATTGGGCCCGTATTTTAGTTCCGGCGCCCGATACAGGTCTTATATGTGATTTAAGATAATTCCGTGAAGTTTGGTAAGAAACGAAATCCGTTTGACGTGATTCGGACCTTAAATGCAAAATTTGATGTTTTAAGAAGTTTTGAAATATTTCATTGATTTTGAGGTTTAATTAGTTGTTTAAGGGGTTAATTTGGCTATTTGATCACACAGATAAGTTCATATGATGTTTTTGAGTTAGTACGTATGTTTGGTTTGGAGCCCCGAGGGCTCAGGTGTGTTTCAGAAGGTTTTTGAACTCATAAAAGTTGCATGTTTTTTGCTGTTCAGTGCCCAAGGATTTTTCTCTTCGCGTTCGCTTGGGCACACTCGCGACCACGTAAGGCAAATCTCCCAAGTGCCAAATTTCTTCTTCGCGAACGCGGGGCTAAGGGGGATACCCTTCGCTAAAGCGACCCAGCACACGCGAACGCGATGACCTATGAGCCTGGGCAGGGGAAGGGGTATTATACCTACGCGAACGCGACCACCTGGACGCGAAGGCGAAGGCTCGAGGAGTTATTTCTCCGCGAACGCGAGCCCATTTCCGCGAACACAAAAGTCTCTAAGGCCTAGCTCATTGCGAATGCGATGAGCTTGTCGCGAACGCATAGATCAAATTCGCCCAGTTATTTTTAAGTCTAAAAACAGGATGTATTACGGGAATTCCACCATTTTTCATAAACTTCATCTCCTCCACACCTCTTGGGCGATTTTTGAAGAGGAACTTCACCATATCTTCATAGGTATGTAACCCTAAGCTTGTTTTCTTCCATTTTTATCAACACCCACTAGATTTCTAGGCATAAAACATGAGATTAAGGATAGAAAATTAGGGATTTGGGTAAAGTTAGGGCTTTTTGATTATTTGGGAATTTGACCTCATTTTGGGGTCGGATTTCAAAACAAAATATATATTCGGGCTCATGGGTGAATGAGTGATCGGATTTTGGTCCGAACCTTGTATTTTGACCAAGCGGGCCCGGGGTCAAATTTTGACTTTTTGGGAAGAATGATGGTAAAACTATAATTAAGCATTGGAATTGGATTATTTAGACTTTATTGATGTTATTAAGTCGATTATGTCTAGATACACTTGATTTGGAGTCAAATTCAAAAGGAAAGGCGGTGTTTGAGGCATGAGTTGGCCGTGGAAGTTCGAGGTAAGTGTTCGGTCTAATCTTAGCTTGAGGGATTCTGAGTTGTGTTATATTTGTTATTTGCTTCTTGTTGAGTACGACGTATAGGTATGGTGACGAGTATCTATACGTTGGTTTTGAGCATGACCGTGAGTCTTAAATTGCAATTTATTGTGTTCTTAAATAGTAATACGGATGCTTTAATTGATGATTCTCGATATTGAGCAAGGATTACGATTGTTACTATGGAAATTACTTATGATTTAGTATTGGTGTTAGCTGAGATGGTTAGACGTTGGAACAAGATTGGTTATAGCTGTTTCTCCCTTGTCGGGATAGCATAGATTTGTTGATCCCTTGCCGGGATTATTGGTATAATTGTTGTTAAATGTACATATACTTGGATCGGGTTGCACGCCGCAACAATGTTATATTGGATCGGGTTGCACGCCGCAACAATGATATAAATGGATCAGGTTGCACGCCGCAACAATGTTATATTGGATCGGGTTGCACGCCGCAATAATGATACAGTTGGATTGGGTTGTTCGCCGCAACAATGATACCGTTGGATCGGGTTGCACGCTGCAATAGTGTTAAATGATAGGGATCGGGTTGCGCGCCACAAAAGTGTTATTACTGTTTTGTTGTAGATCTTGAATTGTTCTCTTGTTTTTCTCTAAATTTTCTGCTGGATTTGATGTTTCCCCGCAGCATGCACCCCTTCCCATCTTTAATTGTTATTTCTATTTTATTTTCCGTTGTATGTTATATATAACTGAATAGGTTCATCTGGAGTCTGGTACTAGCCTCGTCACTACTTTGCCGGGGTTAGGCCAGACACTTACCAGCACATGGGGTCGGTTGTGCTGATGCTACATTCTGCACTATGTGCAGATTCTGGAGCAGCTTGTGGACAGTAGCACTTGGGGAGCCTGCCTTCAGTCCAGTTAGAGTGCCCGAGGTAGTCTTGCAGGCGTCCGCAGACCCGGCGTTCTCTTCTACTTTATTATGTACTCTGTTTTCAGTTGATTTCGAGATAGATTATATTTCTTTCAGACATTTGTTGTAGTAATCTTAGTTCGTTCGTGATATTGTGACACTGGATTCCTGGTATAGACGTATGTTGGCATTTCCGTACTAATTTTGGATATTATATTAGACTAAGTCTTTTGTTTGATTTCAACTATTGTTAATATTTAAATGTTGATTACTTGTTAATATAGATCGTTAAAAAGGATTAAAACGAAAGAGTTAGTAATTTCTATGTTTCGCGGCTTGCCTAGCTTCTACGAGTAGGCGGCATCACGACCCCGAGGGTGGGAAATTCGGGTCGTGACAAGTTGGTGTCAGAGCTCTAGGTTACATAGGTCGCACAATTTATGGACAAGCTTAGTAGAGTCTGAGGGATCGCTACGGAGACGTCTGTATTTATCCCCCAGAGGCTACAGAGTTAGGAAAAACTTCACATTTGTTCTTTCTTGTCGTGCGGTTTGGTTTCTCAATACTAATTGAATTTCTACTCTGTTCTTTCACAGATGGAGAGAACACGCACTTCCTCATCCACCGATCAGCAGCCCGAGCCCCCAGTAGTAGCTCCCACGAGGGGCACAGGCCGAGGCTGAGGCCGTGCTAGAGGCCGAGGCTGAGGCCGTGCTAGAGGCCGAGGTAGGGGTAGAGCTCAGAACAGAGCAATAGCACCAGCAGCGGAGCCTTAGGTTGATTTCGATGATGGGGTTCCGTCCCCAGCAGTTCCGATGGGCCCAGCTCAGGTCCCAGAGGGGTTTATTGCTACCCCAGTTCTTCAGGATGCTCTAGTCCGACTAGTGGGCCTTATGGAGAGTGTCATCCGGGAAGGTTTGCTTCCTGTATCACCAGTCATCTCTCAGGCTGGAGGAGGAGCCCAGACTCCTGCTACTCGCACTCCAGAGCAGGTAGCTCCCCAGTTCCAGACTCCAGCGATTCAGCCAGTTGGAGCAGTTCAGCCGGGTGTGCTAGCTCAGACCGGTGATAGAGCAGCTATGTCTGCCGATGATTTGTGGAGGTTGGATAGGTTCACCAAGCTCTTTACTACTACTTTCAGCGGTGCATCTACTGAGGATCCCTAGGATTATATAGACAGTCGTTATGGGGTTCTCAGGAACATGGGGATAGTTGAGACCAATGGGGTCGATTTTGCTACTTTTCGCTTGTCCAGATCCGCCAAGATTTGGTGGAGGGATTTCTGTTTCGCTAGACCAGCCGGATCGCCAGCTTTGACTTGGGAGCAGTTTACTCAACTATTTCTGGAGAAGTTTCTCCCCATCACTCAGAGAGAGGCCTATCGGAGGTAGTTTGAGCGTCTCCAGCAGGGTTCCATGACTGTTACCCAGTATGAGACCAAATTCATCGACTTGGCTCGTCATGCTCTTGTCATACTCCCCACCGAGAGAAAGAGGGCGAGGAGGTTTATTGATGGACTTATTCAATCAATTCGTCTTCAGATGGCTAGGGGAACTAGAAGTGAGATTACTTTCTAGGAGGCGGCCAATGTGGCCAGGAGAGTGGAGATGGTTCTGTCGCAAGGAGGTGGTAATGGGTCAGACAAGATGCTTTGTCATTCAGGCAGATTCAGTGGTGCCTCATCTGGAGGCATGGATTCGTATGGTAGAGGTCATCCTCCTAGGCCCTTTCAGTCAGTACTTTAGGTTTCTCACATTGCTTTAGGTGGTCGTGGTTCTCACATGCAGTATCTTGATCAGCAGCCCTACAGTGCACCACCAACTCCTATTAGTGCAATGTCGCTCTAGAGTTTTTGGGGTGGTCATTCAGGTCGCCAGGGTCAGTCTCAGTTTCCTCAGCTGCAACACTCAGATGGATGTTTTGAGTGTGGTGAGTATGGTCATATTAGGAGGCTTGTTCGAGATTGGTGGGTACTCAGTCGCAGCAGCAGGGTTCTTGTGCTATGGTTCAGGCACCAGGTGTTCCACATATCGCCCAACCAGCTAGAGGTAGTCGTAGAGGTGCTAGAGGTGGAGGTAGAGGTGCTAGAGGTGGAGCTCAGACCGCTAGAGGTGGAGGCCAGCCAGCTGTAGGCCGTCCTAGAGATATAGTTCAGGGTGGTGGGGCCCAGCCCCTATGTTATGCTCTTCCAGCCAGGCCTGATGCTGAGGCTTCTGATGCAGTTATCACAGGTACTGTTCTGGTTTGTGGGAGAGGTGCTTCCATTTTATTTGATCCAGGGTCTATGTACTCCTATGTGTCATCTTATTTTGTATCGTATCTGGTCATGCCTAGTGATTCCTTGAGTGCCCCTATATATGTGTCTACACCGGTGGGTGATTCTATTGTGGTAGATCAAGTCCATCGCTCTTGTATAGTCGTGATTGGGGGTCTTGAGACTCGTATAGATTTGTTGCTTCTGGACATGGTTGATTTCGATGTTATATTGGGGATAGACTGGTTATCACCTTACCACACTATCTTGGACTGTCATGCCAAGATTGTGACCTTAGCTTTGCCGGGTGTACCTCGTTTAGAGTTAGAGGGACTCCTGGTCATTCTACCCGTAGTGTTATCTCTTATGTGAAGGCTCGGCGTATGGTCGAGAAGGGGTATTTGACCTATTTGGCATATGTTCGTGATTCTAGTGCTGAGGTTCTTTCTATTGATTCTGTGCCCCTTGTTCGTGAGTTTCCTCAGGTATTCCCTTCAGACCTGCCAGGTATGCCACCCGACAGGGATATTGATTTTTGCATTGATTTGGCTCCAGGCACTCAGCTCATTTCTACCCGCCGTATCGTATGGCCCCACCTGAGTTTAAAGAGTTGAAGGAGCAGTTGCAAGACTTGCTCGAGAAGGGTTCATTAGGCTGAGTGTTTCGCCTTGGGGTGCGCCGGTGTTGTTTGTTAAGAAGAAGGACGGGTCGATGAGAATGTATTGATTACCGGGAGTTGAACAAGGTTACAATCAAGAATAAGTATCCATTGTCGAGGATTGATGATTTGTTTGATCAGTTTCAGGGTGCCAAGGTATTTTCGAAGATTGACTTGAGATCTGGCTACCATCAGTTGAGGATTAGGGCATCCAATGTCCCTAAGATAGCTTTTCGCACTCGGTATGGGCATTATGAGTTCTTGGTGATGTCATTCGGGTTGACAAATTCCCCAGCAGCTTTTATGGATTTGATGAACCGAGTGTTCAGGCCTTATTTGGACTCGTTCATGATAGTCTTCATTGATGATATTTTGATATATTCCCGCAGCCAGGAGGAGCACGAGCAGCATCTCAGAATGGTTCTTCAGACTCTGAAGGATAGTCAGTTATATGCAAAGTTCTCGAAGTGCGAGTTCTGGTTGAGTTCAGTTGCATTCCTGGGTCATGTTGTATCGGCAGAGGGTATTCAGGTTGATCCGAAGAAGATTGAGGCAGTCAAGAACTGGCCTAGACCAACATCAGCTACAGAGATTCAGAGTTTCTTGGGATTGGAAGGCTACTATCATCGGTTTGTGGAGGGGTTCTCATCTATCGCAGCCCCGATGACCAGGTTGACCCAGAAGGGTGCCCAATTCAAATTGTCGAACGAGTGTGAGGCGAGCTTTCAGAAGCTCAAGACAGCCCTGACTATGACACCGGTGTTGGTTTTGCCCACAGGTTCAGGGCCTTATACAGTTTATTGTGATGCATCTCGTATTCGACTTGGTGCAGTGTTGATGCAGGATGGCAAGGTCATTGCCTATGCTTCACGGCAGTTGAAGATTCATGAGAAAAACTACCCGATTCATGATTTGGAGTTGGCAGCCATTGTTCACGCATTGAAGATTTGGAGGCATTATCTGTATGGCATGTTAGGTGTTCACGGATCACAAGAGTCTTCAGTATTTGTTCAAGCAAAAAGAGTTGAATTTGAGGTAGAGGAGGTAGTTGGAGTTGTTGAAAGACTATGATATCACCATCTTATATCATCCGGAAAAGGCCAATGTGGTGGCCGGTGCTTTGAGTAAGAAGTCAGCCAGTATGAGCAGTCTTGCTTATATTCTAGTCAATGAGAGACCGCTTGCTTTCGATATTCATACTTTTACCAATCAGTTCATGAGGTTGGATGTTTCTGAGCCCAGCCGTGTGTTAGCCGACACAATTGCTCATTCTTTATTATTGGAGCGTATCCGTGATCGGCAGTATGATGATCCTCATTTGTGTGTCCTTAGAGACACAGTGTAGCACGGAGGTGCCAAACAGGTTACCTTAGGTGATGATGGAGTTTTGAGATTGCAGGTGTCACACCTCCTTTTCACCTATACCCCCGAAAAGGGTATACAGGGGAGTTTTTCCAACTTAAAGTGACAATCGAAATGGGATTATTTATTTATTAAATTCAGAGTCGCCACTTGGGATAATTTATGGTGTCCCAAGTCACCGGTTCAAATCCCGAATCGAGGAAAATATTAACTCTGTATTACAGTCCGCGAACTAGAAATCCGGGTAAGAAATTCTGTTAACCCGGAAGAAGGTGTTAGGCATTCCCGAGTTCCGTGGTTCTAGAACAGTCGCTCAACTGTTATATTCGGCTTAATCATCTGATTTTAAACAATTATGAACCTACGCAAACTTTAACTTTTTAACCGCTTTTATTCATTTTTAGAGAAAATTGCAACGTCATTAAAACACGTCTCAAACTGCATCATATAAATGCACCCGTGGTCTTTGACATATTTTAACATCGTTGTGATTTGGATTTGGGTCACATAAATGCGCACCCGAGTTTAGGAAAGTAAATTGTTAAAATAATGCACCTAAAGCAACTAACGCATCTGCAGCTTTGCGAGGGCCATAAAATTTTTCTAAATGGCACACTTCGATTTCTAAGGATGAACGAGTTTAATTAAGTGGGCCATGCAATTTGAGGTTATGCGATACGGCTCACCTCAATTATTTTTAAGAAGACTAACTAATTAAGAGAAGACTTAAAGGGATCTTAATTGACCATTCAAACTCATATAACAATTAGCTAAAGAGCTGAACTTGACGAAATGTTATGGGCTCAAATAGCCAAGAAGTAGGCAGCATGATAACAAGGCCTTCAAGCTTGGGCCCAATTTGGTGACGACAAGGACGTCCCCAGAGCAGATAGTATGCAAACCGATTCTGATTTTCGAATGCCATAACTGGGCCAGCTTTTAGGCCCAATTCTCAGAATTAAAACTTATGCAAAATCAATTAAGTAACAATCAACCAAAAACCATATGAAAATATGAAATTACATTAGCATTAAATTTTGAGTTTTAATTACTAACTAAGCTTCCAACTTATGTGACATACATTTTTAGTTAGACCCACAATGAGAAAAATTCAGCATTAACCAACAAACTTCCAGGCTTAAGGGACAAGCCCAAGTAGCCATGGAATTCTACTTTCTTTTACCAAAGACCTTAAAGCCCAGACTTAAGAGCCCAAATATCGCCAAGGCCAAAATCAAGGAATCAGACTCGAGTTCGAGTCCATACCAACAGCAAAATGCTAATTACACTTTAACATGATAAGTTTCCTCATTCCTAGTAACTGGAACGTACAGAAACTTCAAACACATGCTCAACCTTAACTATACTAATTTTGTAATTTATGAAATATTTATGTAATCAAACACATCCGGGAACTTAAAATCGATTAACTCTTCTAACAATAATAAAGCCTAGGAATTAAAACAAATGGAAATCAGCAAGTACTGAATAACAGTCCAATTACAATTTCAACGTAGGTCTCAACGTTCATAGCACAACCTTACTTTATACATGCTAAGACAATGAAATCGAACCAACAAGTTGAGCGAGAAAAGAAATAAAGAAGGAAACATCTGATAAAAAAACATCAATCTTCCTTTTCTTCAAAATACCACATGAGCCAGTCCTTATGTGTTTAAGATCAAGAATATATACCTGGTAACAAATGACAAAACAAAAGAATGGAAAACTGGGTTGAGATCAGAACAGAAGCAGCAGCAGTAACAGACTCAAATAGAGGGAAAAATCACAACAGAATCAGCTTCAATGGAACAGTAGACTCAAAACCGGACAACTCCCAAAATAAGCTTTGAAATCCCAGAAACTCAGACCATTTTTCACTTGAATGCAAGAATTTATGGTTTTCAAGGGTTCTAGCTAATGGGAAAGTTCAGGAATCCAGCAACCAAACCAAATTTTGAACAATTTCCAACCAAAAATGCAGAGAATTCAATATTGTTTTTAGAGTTAGCCGTTTCAATTTTTCCAGAATTTTTCTCTCTTCAAGTCTCACTTGAAATGCAAGGAAAAGGTGCCTTTATAGGCAAGAAAATAGGGCGGCAATGGGGAATCAGATTTTCATTTTACTCATTTTCATGTTTTCCTTTTTGCCTAGATATCCCTATTTAGTTTTCAAAGTTTCTAAACAATCCCAAAGTCAGCTTCTAAGAAGCTTCCTAATCAGTTATACAAAGATTCCCCTAAGCAAATACTCAAAACTACCCCCATACCTCTGTATTTACAAGTAGCCCAGACGGGTATGGGTCAAACTGACCCTAGGCTGACCCATTAGACTGAACCCCATTCTCTCTAGTTTTTGGTTCAATCAACAATCAAATCCAGTCAGTTGAAGCCCAAAAAAAGAATTTCAAACCCAACAAAAGGGATTTCAAGAATGAAAACAGAACAAAGGGAAAGAGATTTAAAATTGAACATGAAATTGAAACGACAATCAAAATCTTAACACGTCTTAAATAAAAACAAATATGACAGAATGAGCAAAATATACACAATCGAAGGGAAAACTAGCACGACACATTATGAATATCAAATAACAAATGAAAGAAGAAGAAAACCTGAATTCAGAGCTTGAACTTCACCTAATTTCATCAGAAGAAAGCTGATTGGAGAGGGGCAAAAGAAAGAGAATAGGACCAGATGGCAAGACAATGAGAATAACTGGAACAAATGGAGGAAACTTACCAACATGAACTGAAAAAACAGTGGAGACCAGGGACATGACCAAACTAATATTTATCCCTCGTTCTTTATCAAGAACGAAAGAACGATATTTGTTTCACCAAGACTAGACTTTAAAACTCGCGGAGAAACGGACCCCAAGGTCATGCATGTGAACAGGCTTAACAAAACGATTTCGAACTTTTAAGAGCCGAACCCGGATTCAAAATTCAAAGATCTTAAAGGTGATTCGAGAGTCAAGAGTTTGAGATTGGGAAAGAGAGGACAATGGGGGTTCTGGGGTGTTAATTCGAGGTGATTTGGGAAAAGTTAGGTTTCTTAGTCTGGTTTTCGATTTAAGATTCGAGACGAACCAGTGGGATTCGAGGGGAGCTATGTCGAAATTTAGAAAGAGGAAGGTGATGGGGTTCTAGGGTGTTAAGATGGGGATGATTGGAGTGGTCGTCGTCGGCGAAGGCGACTAGAATTTGGGGCGGTGTCTCTAGGGTTGAAGGTTGAAGGCGATGAGGATAGAGAGTGAGGGGGGGGGTTCTGAGAGACCACAGATGAGGGGGTGGGTGAGGGTTCAGACATATATGTATTAAGCCCACCCCACTCCCCAACCGTTGGATTTAGGAGAACCTCGACGGTCAAGATCAGAGGACAACCAAACAGTGTCGTTTTGGTTCACTGGGGAGACGTATCGGGTATTGGGCGGGTCTGGGCCAATTTGGACGGGTATGGGGGGGAACGACTTGGGCCTGGGTAGTCTACTTAAATTTGGCCCAAATCTGTCTATATACTCTTTTATTTTCCAATTTTCAAATCAATTTTTTTCAACAATTCTTTTCTTTTTTTTTTTTTTCAAAATTAAATCAAAAATTAAATTAAATCCTAAAACCTAATTACCCCATAAAAACACTAATTAAACCCAAATAATAATTATCAAAATTAATTAAGAAAGCAAATTAAAAGAAAACTACACGAAATTCAAAATTTAAAACTAAAAGTGCAAATTGAACTATATATTATTATTTTAATTTTTCCATTTTTATAAACAACTAATGTGCTAATTAATATTAAAAATGCAAAGTCAAATCCTAAATGCAAATGCAACATATTTTGTATTTTTCATTAATTAAAATGCATAGACAAATGCAAACAATTATCAGAAAATGCCACAAAATCCACAGACATTGCAAATTAATGGAAAGAAATTATTTTGTTTTGAATTTGTGGGAGTAATTCATATAGGACAAAAATCACGTGCTCACAACAGGGTCGAGTTTGTGTGCCTAATGTGGATGGACTCCGAGAGCTGATTTTAGAGGAGGCCCACAGTTCCTGGTACTCTATTCATCCTGGCGTCGCGAAGATGTATCAGGATTCGCGGCAGCATTATTGGTGGCAGAGAATGAAGAAGGATATCATTGCATATATGGCTCAGTGTTTGAATTGTCAGCAAGTTAAGTATGAGCATCAAAGGCCTGGTGATTTGTTCCAGAAGATTGAGATTCTTGAGTGGAAGTGGGAGCAGATCACTATGGACTTCATTGTTGGACTCCCACAGACTCAGAGGAAGTTCGATGCAGTATGGGTTATTGTTGATAGGCTGACCAAGTCAGCACATTTCATTCCTATGGCAGTCTCCTATTCTTCTGAGAGGTTAGCTGAGATCTATATTCGGGAGATTGTTCGTCTTCATGGTGTGCCCGAGTCTATTATTTCGGACCGAGGTACGCAGTTTACCTAGCATTTATGGAGGGTAGTTCAGCGAGAGTTGGGCATGTAGGTTGATTTGAGCACAGCATTTCATCCTCAGACGGACGGGCAGTCCGAGCGGACCATTCAGATTTTGGAGGATATGCTCCGAGCTTGTGTCATTGACTTTGGAGGCTCGTAGGATCAGTTTTTGCTTTTAGCAGAATTTTCCTACAACAACAGCTACCGGTCGAGTATTCAGATGGCTCCTGAGAAGGCTTTATACGGTAGGTAGTGTCGGTCTCCGGTTGGATGGTTTGAGCCGGGAGAGGCTCGGTTATTGGGTACGGATTTGGTTCAGGATGCCTTGGACAAGGTCAGGATCATTCAGGATAGGCTTCGTACAGCTCAGTCCAGGCAAAAGAGTTACGCCGACCGCAAGGTTCGTGATTTGGCATTCATGGTCGGTGAGCGGGTATTGCTTCGAGTGTCGCCTATAAAGGGCGTGATGAGATTTGGGAAGAAGGGCAAGCTTAGCCCTACGTTCATTGGCCCGTTTGAGATTCTTGATCGAGTGGGAGAGGTGGCTTACAGACTTGTGTTGCCGCCGAGCTTATTAGCCGTGCATCCAGTGTTTCATGTGTCCACGCTTCGAAAATATCACTACGATCCATCCCACGTGTTAGATTTCAGCACTGTCCAGCTAGACAAGGACTTGTCTTATGAGGAGGAGCCGGTAGCTATCCTAGACCGGCAGGTTTGTCAGTTGAGATCGAAGAGTTTTCTTTCTGTTTGTGTTCAGTGGAGAGGTCAGCCTCCTGAGGCATCGACCTGGGAGTTCGAGTCCGATAAGCGGAGCCGTTATCCCCATCTTTTCCCCGACTCAGGTACTTGCTTCTCCTGTCCGTTCGAGGACGGACAGTTGTTTTAGAGGTGGAGCATGTGATGACCCAAGATGTCATCACTTGTTTTAAAATGAAATTCTGCATTCCGAGGCTTTAAAAACCTTTTTAGCATCACCTCGATTTGCGTGCGTAGTCCGGGCGTGTAGCGTGAAAGCTTATATGTGAAAATCTGTGAAAAATGATAAATTTTGACTATAAAATAAATTAGTTTGACTTCGGTCAACGATTTGGGAAAACGGACCCGGATCCATGATTCGACGGTCCCGGAGGGTCCGTAGGAAAATATGGGACTTGGGCGTATGCTCGAAATCGAATTCGGAGGTCTCAAGCCCGAGAAATGAATTTTTAACGAAAATTATTTTCCGAAATTATTTAAAGGATTTGGAAACGAATTTTGATTAGAACATGTTGGTATCGAGCCCATATTTGGTTCTGGCACTCGGTACAGGTCTTATATGTGATTTAAGATAATTCTGTGAAGTTTGGTAAGAAACGAAATCCGTTTGTCGTGATTCGGACCTTAAATGCAAAAATTGATGTTTTAAGAAGTTTTGAAATATTTCATTGATTTTAAGGTTTAATTCATTGTTTAAGGGGTTAATTTGGCGATTTGGTCGCACTAATAAGTTAATTTGATTATTTGGGAATTTGACCTCGTTTTAGGGTCGGATTTCAAAACAAAATATATATTCGGGCTCGTGGGTGAATAAGTGATGAGATTTTGGTCCGAACCTCGTATTTTGACCAAGCGGGCCCGGGGTCAATTTTTGACTTTTTGGGAAGAATGATGGGAAAGCTATAATTAAGCATTGGAATTGGATTGTTTAGCGTTTATTGATGTTATTAAGTCAATTATGTCTAAATACAATTGATTTGGAGTCAAATTCAAAAGGAAAGGCGGTGTATGAGGCTTGAGTTGGCCGTGGAAGTTCGAGGTAAGTGTTCGGTCTAACCTTAGCTTGAGGGATTAGGAGTTGTGTCCTATTTGTTGTTTGCTTCTTGTTGAGTACGACGTATAGGCATGGTGATGAGTATCTATACGTTGGTATCAAGCATGATCGTGAGTCTTAAATTGCAATTTATTGTATTCTTAAATAGTACTACAGATGCTTTAATTGATGATTCTCGATATTGAGTAAGGATTACGATTGTTACTGTGGAAATTGCTTATGATTGCGTATTGGTGTTAGCTGAGATGGTTAGACGTTGGAACAAGATTGGTTATAGCTGTTTCTCCCTTGCCGGGATTATTGGTATAATTGTTGTTAAATGTACATATACTTGGATCGGGTTGCACGCCGCAACAATGTTATATTGGATCGGGTTGCATGCCGCAATAATGTTATATTGGATCGGGTTGCACGCCGCAACAATGATATGAATGGATCAGGTTGCACGCTGCAACAATGTTATATCGGATCGGGTTGCACGCCACAACAGTGTTAAATGATAGGGATCGGGTTGCGCGCCGCAACAGTGTTATTACTGTTTTGTTGTAGATCTTGAATTGTTCTCTTGCTTTTCTCTAAATTTTCTGCTGGATTTGATGTTTCCCCGCAACATGCACCCCCTCCCATCTTTAATTTTTATTTCTATTTTATTTTTCTCTATATGTTATATATAACTGCACAGGTTTATCTGGAGTCTGGTCCTAGCCTCGTCACTACTTCGCCGGGGTTAGGCCAGGCACTTACCAGCACATAAGGTCAGTTGTGCTGATGCTACACTTTGCACTATGTGCAGATTCCGGAGCAGCTTGTGGACAGTAGCACTTGGGGAGCCTGCCTTCAGTCTAGTTAGAGAGCCCGAGGTAGTCCTGCAGACGTCCGCAGACCCGGCGTTCTCTTCTACTTTATTATGTACTCTGTTTTCAGTTGATTTCGAGACCAATTGTATTTCTTTCAGACATTTTTTGTAGTAATCTTACTCCGTCCGAGATATTGTGACACCGGATTTCGGGTATCGATGTATGTTGACATTTCCGTACTGATTTTGGATATTATATTAGACTAAGTCTTCCGCTTGATTTCAACTATCGTTAATATTTAAATGTTGATTACCTGTTAATACAGAATGTTAAAAAGGATTAAAAATGAAAGAGTTAGTAATTTCTATGTTTCGCGGTTTGCCTAGCTTCTACGAGTAGGCGCCATCACGACCCCGAGGGTGGGAAATCCGGGTCGTGACATTGACCCTGTTGAACTCAATCCGTTTTGATACAACTCATTTCAACTCATCTAAAGTTTGGCCGATATTTAGCCTAAATTGATCCATAAGTAACTTTGCTAAAATATTTTTAAAATAATATTCTTTTTGTGTGATATGTTATATATGACCATAACAAAAGAAGAAAATATATTTGATAATTAAACAATATATAAGAAAATAATACACACATTAATTAAAGCTTGTAAAAGGTGGTTGGTTTGGGCTATGACCCAAATTTTAGCCCAAATTGACCTAAATTTATTAACTCAATCCATTTTAACCCGCCCAATATCAGTCCAATCCGCCCATTTGATACCCTCACTGTCAACTACATTAGGCATTTGGAGGCTTAGCAGTGTAAGAAAATCAATGAGGAATTTTCAGAAACTACTATTGTTTAGTGGCTATTAACTTCCTATAGCTACTATTCAGTTGCTACGGTATTGTATTCGCCATATTCGCACTGCTGTATTTATGAATACAGCAGCAAAAAGCGCCTAAAAATAGGGTTGTCCAGCTGTAGGCACTTGTATTCACATGTATTCGTGTCTTGTATTCATGAATACAGTAACGTCAATCACCTTAAAAATAGGTATGTCCAGCTGTCTAATAACGAAAATAATATCAATTAGCGTGATACACTCCTAATATAACTCAATAAAATCAATTCTAACATGCCTTATTATCAACTAAATTAATTAGAATGATTTTTGAGTTATATATAACTGTTGTATTTAACTTTTATATTTAGTGTATTTAATTGTATTTTAAAATTAAATGTATTCACTATTTATATTATGTTCTATTTTAATGTTCATATTCAGTGTATTTTAATGTTTATATCAAGTATTCATGCATAATGTATGTACAGTATGCATGAATACATGTGTATTCAACTGTATTAAAAAATTACAGATCTTCGAAATACATAAATACATGCAAAAAAATATATTTATATGGAAATACAATGTGTTTGAGTGAATTTGTACAGAATACAATGTATTTGTATCATTGTATGTGACTAAATAACAAAGAAGAGAAGAAAGTTCGTCGGAGATGGCGTTTTTCGTCCAAGAAGAGGAAAAAGTTCATCGGATCCGTACGACAAATTTATGATAAGAGTTCATCACATTGCTCCTTTCCGTTCGAAAAATTCACTCTTTTTGTTTCATGGCTGCCTTATACTCTATTCTAAAGTTTCGTCGGCCATCAATATTTGGGCGTGTATCTTGAGTTGCTCGAAGAGAGAGATTCTTCTTTCTCGTCGACCATCAATACTAGGGCTTGAGTTGCCCGAACAGAGAGAGAGAAAGAAGAAAAAAATCTAGTAGAGAATCTTGTGTTAATTGAAAGAAAGAAAGAGGAAAAAACATAAATAGCATATTTCATGCCTCAATGGTAGTATATACCATAATACCTATTTTGCCATAAAATATAAAAGGTAGTTATAGAAAATAATATTTTAAAATAATTTTGGATTACAATAAATAGGTTGTATACCTTTGCAATAAGAGGTAAAATTTCCAAAATCAATCACACCAAATGTTTTATATGATCCAATGAATATTCGACATAACCTTCACATACATTATTATTACCCAAAAACAGTTAGTTAATACGCATATTTAATTTTTAATGTGTTATTTAACTAGAGTAAATTACGTGGCTAATGTAAATACCGAGTTCTATTACATATTTTACCTTCAACGTTGGCTGTCTTTGGTCGTGAAGAGACAAATGTAAATTAATACGATTAATTATTTAATATTGTATTAATTTATTTTTATTTGGTGGAGAAGAAAGAGGGACACATGGTTTGTCGGTATCCGTTGCGAAGGCAGCTTTCATACCGTTACAACGGTTAGGGTGGTTTGGTAGGATGTATAGGAATAATGTGGAATAAGGTATATTAGTAATGCATAGATTCGTAATGCATGTGTTAGTAATGCAAGTATTAGTTGTGCATATATTATTTCTTATCTACTGTTTGGTGTGGTGTATTAAAATTATAATGCATTGCATAATTTTTAAGAAAAATAGTTGTTTACAAAAATGCTCTCTATATTCTCTAGCTTTAAAGGACTTTAAGGACAATTTTGTCTTTAAACATACTAATGCATGCATTAATAGCCTTGATATTACTAATGTCATAGTTTTCTATGCATTACTAATGCATAGGATAATACAAGTATTAGTTATACACATATTGAAAAAATATACCAAGCAAGGTATTAGTAATGCATAGAGTTAATGCTTGCATTATTTTTTCTAATACCTCCTACCAAACGACCCCTTAGTGTTTTGATCTTATTTTGATTCCCTTCGGATCCTTCTTCAAATCTGACCAATTCAGACTCAGTTATATTACTGATAACTAATCAATTATAAGTTTAATTCAATAAAGAATTACTCTTTAGGTGTCATTTTATATAATGGTGTTTGGAATTAAAAAAAAGGATTATTTGCACTATAAATATAATTTAACATGTTATAACGTGTTATTTATCATTTTCCAGAGTTATCACTTTATATTTTTTCACATACAGTTGCTTTGGTTAGTTTTCTAATCATTCAAATATTAAGAAGATTATTATCCAGCGATAGACTTTGATTATTAAATTACTCTACTAACTATTAAAATAAGATAGTTTTAATCAATGGATGAATGCTGAATCCTAACCAAGACCCTCTAGGTAAAGTACTTTCACTCAAAAATCTAATTTTAAGATTTGTTAGCATTCAATTTCAATTATGGGGATTTTTTTCTTGTGTTAGAAGATATATTCTTTGTATGGGTACTTCGTATAAAATCTTTACCTTTTTGTTAAACTAGCAACAACCTCTTACAGAAATACAAGGTAAGATTGTGTACTATACACCCTTGTGGTCCGGTATTTTACGAAATCCCGTGCATAGTAGGAGCTTAGTGCACCGGGCTGTCTTTTGTAGCAACAGCGGTACCACAAACTTAATTGGCTTCACAAAATCAAATATTAATTAAAGGAGTTTTTGAAATAAGACGGAGAAAATATTTTAGAATTTTATTGTGCGTAAAACGCCTAGATAAATATTTGTCGCTATACTTTGATTGCCTTGACATATAAATAAGTTTGTCTACTTCAACCAAAACAAGCTACTTTTTAGAAATGTGCTTTTTAACTTCTTGGCATTTGGTAATAGCCCCACTTGTATGGACAATTGAGAGCAACATAGAATTATTGGACTGATAACAGTCCCCCCCAAAAAGCTTACAACTTTAAAATAGCTAGAGTTAAATCATGCTAAATATTTCAATTTTGAATATGGTTTTCGAAATGTTCCATCACAAAGTATCCGTTTTTTTCATAGACAAAAAAGTATGTTTTATTTTTTATTATATGGACAAAAAAGTGTGTGTGTATATATATATATATATATATACTGTTTTTTCAGATCATTTATTGATACCTTCCTTCTAATTCTAGCTTGCTAACCCTTGATTTCTTTTTTCTTCAAAATTTTGGGTTTTAGTTAAAGTTGAGGTGAATGGGAAATGAAGGGAAAAATAAAAATTTTATTTTCTCTTCTTTACAAAGGAACATTGTCACATATTGAAGGAAGAAAACTCATTTGTTGAGTATATATATGATTATACTTCTAGCTCTTAAAGAGTTGAGAAGAAGGCAAGCATTGCGTCGTCGTCGTCGTTGTTGCTCGGCTTTGGAATTGATTAGTTTTTTGGACTAAATTTATTTATTAAATATTACTAATATTTAATCCAAAGCGACCGTTTTTGTAACGGATTTCCCTCCGATTTATTTTTCCGTTTTATTTTGCGTAAATAGCCACTTACGTAATAGCCCTTTTACGCGAACAATCATATGAAAGAGTTGTACCTCTTCGATTGAACCCAACCTGTTGGCTATAAATATCAGGCCATTCCCTTAGATTTAAGTTCCTTAAGGAAAGACTATGAATTCAGTGGGCTCGGATTAATATCTGTTTCTTCTACATTTCTCTTATTACGTTATTTCTATTTTGAGAATTACTTCGCAAATACATATTACTAACACAAAATAGGCATATTTATAAAAGCTCTCGTATAATTAGTGTCTTTTTAATTATTGGTGTTTAAAGTTGATATAATCCAGATCAACAATTAAATCCCGAGCTTGGATGCAGCTCAAAGACCGCAAAAGAATGAAGAAACTACGCTAGCGTTTGGCCATAGATTTCCAAATTTGTTTTAAAAAATCTGATTTGGGAAAAGTTTGGTTTGAAGATGAAAATGTGTTTGGACATCAGTTTTCAAAACATATTTTCCAAATTTATTTTGGAATAATATGAAACATGACTTATACCCACAAGTTCTAAAAACTATCACAAATACCCAACAATACCATTATCAATAACATTCATTATATTATCACAAACCATAGTCGAACATAAATAAATTTGGTATAAAATTATCATTTTTATAATGAACTACTCGATACACTATCAGATGACCGGAAATACGAAGTAACATTGTTACAAAATAATAAATGGCGAGCTCTTTTTAAAATAAAAAAGTTTGGGGGTAATTTTTAAAAAATATAATAGTGATATTTTGGCCCAAAACCAACTATTGAGCTGGTTTTGGGATTTGGAATTTAAGATTTTGCCAAAATATAGGCAAAATCTATGGCCAAACATGTGTTTGCCAAATAAAATTCAAATTTATTTTGGCAAAATCTATGACAAAACGGGTCCTACAACAACTGCTCAATGTTTGGCCATGTGTTATTTATTTTTTTGGTCAAATATCAAATTTTATTTAACCAGTAATGAAATTTACAGCACCTCTAACTCCTTTGGACTAAAGAGTTAAGACTCAAAATAACATCAAAATAACTATAAAAAAGACATTTACAAACTTAATAGTTCTTCTACTACACTAGGCTTCATAAAGGAAAACTATTCACTCTTTCTAAGTACTTCTTCCATTTTACCTTCTGCTACCCTTTGATATGTAATTGAAGGACAATGTCTCGTATCTTCTTCTTCATATCAATCTTCTTTCCCTGGAATCTGCACATGTTTATTTCTATCCAAATATGGTATATTACTGCTACAAATAGAAATGCCAGAATACTATCATAAGCTCGACTATTTTTTGTTCTTGCACTCAGCCATTTAACTTCCTCTTCCCATGATCCAATCTGATGCTTCTCTCCTATCCAGTTAAGCAGAGTGTCCTATATGCTCCTTGAGTATTGGCATTCAAAGTACAAGTGAGCCATAGTTTCATTCTTTTTATTCTTACATAAAACACATCCAAGATCAACCTGTATGCCCCATGCTACTAGTCTATCCATAGTAGTAAGTCTGTGGTTTAGAGCTAGCCATAGTATAAAATTGTATCTAGGGATACTTGTACCCAATAGTAAGGCTTTCATCCCAACCTTTGGGTACTGAGATCTTGATAGAGTGTACATCTTATGTATACTAAACTGTCCCTTTCTGCAAAACTTGTTAATATTTGCAAAGGATTCAATATTTATGTACCAGTCTCTAACATCAAATACTTTCCTTACCAGCCAACAAGCCTGGGTAGAAGTCTGCATAATATTGAAATTCTTCTTCTTTATATACACTGAGTGCATCCATTTGATCCAGAGAGCATCCTTCTTTGAATATACTGCCCATATTAGCTTACACAGTGCTGCTTTATTCCACCATTCAAAGTTTATAACATTTAAACCTTCAGTTGATACAGGCATGCATATTCTATCCCAGGAAATCAAAGCTCTCTTTGAAGGACTATAACTTCCTGTCCACAAAAAAGTTCTACAGACAGAGTTTACTAGTTGTATAATCTTCTTAGGTAT
This sequence comes from Nicotiana tabacum, assembly GCF_000715075.1. Taxonomy (NCBI): domain Eukaryota; kingdom Viridiplantae; phylum Streptophyta; class Magnoliopsida; order Solanales; family Solanaceae; genus Nicotiana; species Nicotiana tabacum. The sequence continues at coordinate 1,372,466 of NC_134087.1, read as the reverse complement.
CAAAAACACCTACCCCCAGTAGGTCTGCATTTCAAATAAAACACTTCTTATTAGTTGTAGTCTGCCACTGTATGATAAGAGTTTTGATGTCCATCACTTTATTCTGTTTGTAATCTTCTCCACTAATGGCATACATTGCTGAATAAATAACTTCCTTGAGGATAAAGGGACTCCCAAGTACTTGAATGACAAGGATTCCAGCTTGAATTGATAGTCAGAGCATATCATTTCTTTAAACCCCTGGGTAACTCCAGCTACATAGATAGAGCTTTTATCTAAATTAGCCATGAGTCCTGTCACCTTTGAGAAATGGTTGAACTTGTCTAGTAGTAGTTAGATAGAGATCCTGTCAGCCCTGCAACACATGATCAGAACATCTGCAAAACTGATATAGGTGAGATTCATTTTGGCACATCTTGGATGGAAATTGAAATCAGGAATGTCCTTGAGAGTCTTCAAAGTTCTGCTCAAATACTCCATCACTAGGACAAATAAGTATGGATACATAGGATCCCCTTGTCTCAATCCCTTTGCTTGAATCCTTTTTGTGAGGCCACCATTAATCAATATAGAATAGTTTGCATTAGTTACACATTTCATAATCCACTGCACCATCTTAGTAGGTATCCCATACTCCAACAGTACCATTTGTAAGAATGACAATTCAATAGAATCATAGGCCTTTTCTTATATCCACTTTGATAATGCATCTAGGTGAAATCTCTTTTTTGCTATACCCTTTCACCAATTTATGAGCAATGGTAACATTGTCTAGAACACTTCTTCATTCTATGAATGCTGACTGAGCTGCTCCAATAATGAAGTTCACCACTATTTTTAGTCTTGAAGTGAGAATTCTTGCAATGAGTTTATAGATAGTGGTACAACATGCTATAGGCCGGAATTCTTTGACAAAAGAAGGACTAGCCACTTTTGGTACTATTGTAATAGTTGTACTGCATACACTCTTCAATAGCTTTCCTAATTCAAAGAATTTATTGACTGCCTTTATCACCTCTTCTCCAACTATATTCCAATATTTCTTGAAGAGTTCTACTGGAAATCCATCAATGCCAGGTGCTTTGTCACTTGGTAATTCCTTAAGTCCTTATAGGATCTCAGTATCAGATACACTCTTGATCATGTTCAATTGCTACTCTCTATTCAAGCAAGGACCATTCCTAGCTATGTTTACATCAAGGCAGGACAATTCAGAAGCCCTTGTTCTTAGGAAACCTTCAAAGAAAGATGTGAACTCTTGCTCAACTAATAAAGGATTAGTCAGTTTTTGTCCAAGCTCATTACAGATAGTAGAGATTCTGTTTCTAGCTTGCCTTGCCTTCAAATTTCCATGAAAAAAACTTTGTGTTTGAGTCTCCTGCTGCAATCCACACTGCCCTAGACTTCTGCCTGTAGACATTCTCTGGTATACCTTGCCATTTTTCTACTTGCATCACTAGTTCTTTCTCCTCCAAAATCAAAGTATTGTTGAATAGATCATTATCTATCCTCTTTTGAATTTCCTGCAGCTGATCTTTAAGCATTTTAACCTTTTTATCTACTGAATTATTGACTCTATTCATTCCTTTTGCCCTGCTCCCCAACCTCTGCAGCTTTTGCCAAACTGAATACATAGTGTATCCAGTTGTATTTTGATCTCACACCTCTTGTACTAGCTTGTTGAATTCATCTTCCTGCAAAAGAACATTAAGAAGCCTAAATGGTTTTGGTAAGTGGTTTCTAATAATCTCAGTACATAATACTATGGGTGAATGATCAGAGACCCCATAGTTCTCATATATTGCCTCTGTATAACCATACTGTATGAACCAGTAAGAGTTTCCCAATGACCAGTCAATATTACTGTATATTCTATTAGTACCATCTCTTTTGTTGCACCAAGACCACTGGCAACCTTTTCTGTTCAACAATCCCAAACCAGTATCATCAACACAAGTTTGAAAATCAACCACTTCACTCTGGTGAACTGGATTACCATTAATTCTATCATTAACAGATAACATAGTATTGAAGTCTCCTAAGATCAACCAGGCCTCCACCATAGTGCTATTTATCTATCTAATTTGACTTCATATTTCTTGTCTCTCTGTAACAGTGTTATAACCATATACAAAAGTAAGCCAACACTTAAAAGTTGAATTCCTGTCCTTGATTTCACAGTGCACCAATTGAGTTCCAACTTGAATTATACTAATATCTACTTGCTGAGCCTTCCACAGTATCTATATTCTCCCATTGGAAGCATATGAATAGTTTGAGAATACTTCCCGTTTAGTCCCAATTTTCCTTCTAACTCTTTTTTCATTGCATTTTTTCACTTTGGTCTCAAGGCACCCTAATACTGTAATTTTATTCTTAAGCAGAAAAGCCTTGATTTCTCTCTGCTTATAGGGCTTATTAAGCCCTCTAATATTCCATGAACTAATAATCATAGGGGGTGAACCAAAGGTACTGTTCCTTCTTTTGATGCCAAACTAGCATCCTCCCTTTCCTGGATTCTTAGGGCATTGAATCTGTTTTTATGCAGTATAGCTTCAATAGTCTCATCAATCATATCCTTTCTCATTGAGCTTTTCTCCTTGGAACTTTGCACCTATTTTCCTTTTGACTTAGCTATCTGAAAATCATTGTCCTTCTGCTCTATTTCTGTACTGATGACTGGTGGTGCAATTGGTTCTTCTTTTCTGGCCTCAACTCTAACCTCTTGAGTTCGTGCTTCCCCAATTGGCTTTGGCTTAGCAATCCATTTAGTGGTTACTCTTTTTTCCCTTTTTTCTGTCCACCTATCTGTCCTTTGGCATCAGGTCCTGGGTACTTTTTCATCTCTGTTTGGCCATTACATTTCCCTGTGCCATGACCTATTGTGAGACAGTCTTGATAGAAGGAAGGATACCAGTCATAGCTCAATTTTTGCTCCCTTGTTTTTCCTTCAGCAGTTTTTATCAGCCTGTCTTAGGTACTGCTTGGGACACATCCATCTCAATCAACATACGAGCATAAGATATTCTAGCCTCTTGTGCTGTTAGTTTATCAGTACAAATTGGGTTCCCAATCGAGCTTGCAATTCTCCCCAAGTTCTCCACTGTCCAGTACTATATAGGTAGCCTATGGAAGTTGACCCATACTGGAACATTTTTGTGGATTCCTTACACATTTGGAAATCTGGTTCCGATTCTTTCAAAATCATTGGTTTGTTATTGAAAGTGTATAGTCCATTTTGAAGAGCCAAATTTCTGTCCTCATCATACTCAAATTTGAAAATAAAGTATCATTCATCATGAAGTAGTACCTGTGGAGTTGAAACGAACTGCCAAACTCCATACACAAAGTTCAACATCTCTTTGAATTGAGGAGATCCACCTATAACATAGCCAATTAGGCTAGTCCTCCATCTCCTACTCTGCTCTTCCACTTCTATACGGTTCAATCTAACAATTTTCCTTCCATCCTTAATAATAGGGGGTAATAGTTCAATTTCAAACCTTGTTGTATAAATCGATTACCTTGAACCACACCAGGTAGAGTTGGTTTTGAAGTCCCTATGCTAGTCGAGAAGGTCAATTTCCTTGCTGCTGTCGCCATGTCCGTCTCATTTAGTGCTGGATCTGCAGGAGTCTTTGTTATCAGAGCTGCCTGTGCTTGAATTGCCACCAGCTCCTCTGATTCCTTCCTCCCTTGTCCATGCAGAACAGTTGGTGCACTACCCATGCCTTTCATCCAATGAAACAGTTGCATCGAGTCTAAAGCTTGGAAATCCCCGTTTCTGATGTAACTAACCTTGTATCTTCATCTTCTACCTTATCTTCCTCGTCTGCACTCGTTACCTTAGCTATGGAGTTCTTCTTCCTCTTTTTGGCCATGTGTTTTGTCCAAAAAGAAAATAACAATCATACAAAAACCATATACCACCTTTGCTGGCAAAAATTAATTAGAAAGATGAGTTCAACTTTTTATTAAAGAATAATATATGCACGAAAATAATTTAACTTATAATTAGAAAGTTGTAAATAAACAAATATATATCAATGGCCAAATGTTTTGTTTGAAGGGATAGTAACACTTTGGGTCCCTTAATTATTGGTAAATTTTAATTTTGATCCTTATGATAACTGATTAAGCACATTGAATCTTCAATTAATGAAAGAGATACACTTTTAATCATTTTGCTTGTAACTCTTTACAAATTTAACGAATTATTAACTGTTATACAATTTGATTACCAAAGTCCAAATATAATGTTAAGATTGTATTGTTCCTCAATAATTGAGGGACCAAAAGTAATATTATCTCTTGTTTGAAACTTGAACAATCCGTAATGATTTGAGTGTTAGGAAGTTCATGCGAGGGCCTATAAATTTTCCCACTAGCACTAATTTGGTGGGCACAATCAGTATAATTCTTTGCTATAATGAGTTCACAATCTGTCATGTACAACACACACACACACATATATATATATATATATATATATTTATTTTGTTTAAATTTCTTTCTAATACATCTGGAGGCGTGGTTTTTATATTTGAACTAAATTAAAAAGGCTGGTTCTACCTGGAGTTAATCTCAAATACTTACCTTTTATGCCATTTCGAATATTATAAATTGAAGGGAATTTATTTCCAGTCTCTTGAGCAATTGAACTTAATTTATGTGCATGAATTAACCAACTTGTCTTCTAATGATAATATTGTTTTAGAAAAGGACTTGTTTTATATAATCAAAATTTAAATTTTCCACTTTTGGACAAGTTAGCTTGCTAACTATATATGATTAATTAATGATTAATGCCTTTTTTTTTTGAAAATGTAAACATTCATTGAGTGTTTAACGTTTTCTGATGAACCTTTTCTATTCATTGGACTTCTCAGAATATTTGAATGAATAAATTGGTTAATTTACGTTGGAACAAGATGAGTTTGATTACTCAAAACTAAAATAAGCAAGAAACTACGAGAAAAGGGAATATAAGTATATCATACAGAAAGGTTTTATGAGGAAGTCTTTTGTAATAATCGGCTTCATTACAACAACAACAACAAGAATATGATTTTAAACTGAAAATAATACTTGAATCCTGGTTTGAGAAATTGAGTGTCACCGTCCGAAATTCCCACCTACAGGACTGTGATGGCGCCTAATATTACACTCGCTGGGCAAGCCAATGTTAGAGATTTATTAAGTATTGTCCTTTACAATTCATCGAATAAAAATAAACGAGTTAAAACAAGTGATCATAACTGCGGAAGTAAGTAAATACTGCTTTATTTATAAACTATTGCCAGAACTATTACTACTACTACTACCCAAAAACTAGTGTCACAATCCACGAACATACTATGAATTACTACAAATATTGGTCTGAAAGAAATTACATCTCTTTGAAACGAAAGAAAAAAAAAACAGAAATGTAGAAATGTAGAAGGGGATGTCAGGGCCTGCGGACGCCAACAAGACTACCTTGGGTCTCCAAACTATGAACTTGCATCTAATCTCTCAATCAACCACTGCCTGCTCCGAAATCTACACAAAAAGTGCAGAGTGCAATATCAGTACAACTGATCCCATGTACTGGTAAGTGCCGAGCCTAACCTTGACGAGGTAGTAACGAGGCTACGACGGGGCAATTACAATATAGCCTGCATACAGTTTGTAATAAAGCGAAAAAAGAAGCACGTTACATAATGAAACAGTAACTTGCAACAAAAATGAATACGAAACTCAAATATCTTATCAGTACCAACTATAACCAACCCTTAACTGCGATACAACACTACAAAATAACTTCACAGTAGAAGAAGGGTACATAAACAATAAACTGATACGACACGCATCCCGATCCCACCATATAATCAGTAACAGTATGAACATTCATCCTTATTACTCCTTATCAATCCACCCTTATTCTTCCTTGCGTGCACCCCGATCCCACCGTACAATAGTAATTCACCCTTATTACTCCTCAATATATCACCCTTATTCCTCCTATTGCGGCGCGTAACCCGATCCCACCATATAATAATATTTCACCCTTATTCCTCCTGTTGCGGCGTGCAACCCGATCCCACCATATTAGTACCAATCACACAATAAGAACAGAAATTTCACAATTTAGCTCAAAACTCCTCATGGTATCTAACATCAACTAAAACAAACGGAAAGCGGTAAAATTATGAAACTTTACTCGAATTATTCTACTCAGTGAGACCAATCCAAAGTATACAATTAAATACTGATAAACAGCTTAAACCAATAATATGAAATGATGAAATCACGTAATGTCCAATACTTATGACAGGGAAGCAATATCCGGCAAGTAGCAACTAATCATGAAAATATCAATAAGACATGTAGCAATTAAGGGAGGGAACAATGCATTAAGAACGGAAAGGGAATAATCAACACAGATAAATTGGCGGGAGCATAGGTACTCGTCACCTCACCTATACGCCATGCACATGGAATTTCACATAGCAATTAAGTCGGGGATCCCTAATCCCTCAAGTCAAAGTTAGACCAAACACTTACCTCAATCCATAGGCCACTAACTGCTCAATTATCACTTTTCCTCTAGTTTTCACCTCCGAACCACTCGTATCTAGTCATAATTAACTTGATAACATCAGTTATCGCTAAAGAAATCAATTCCAATACATAATTATAAGTTTTCCAACATTTCTCCCAAAAAGTGAAAAATTGATCCCGGGTCCACTTGGTCAAAACCCGAAATCTGGACCAAAACTCGATTACCCATTCACCTCGAGTCAGGATATACAATTGGTTTTGGAATCCGACCTTAATTTGAGGTCTAAATCCTCAAATTTCGAAATCCCTAATTTCTACCCAAAAATCTCCAATTCCACCGTGAAAATCCTAGATTCTAGGTTGAAATCTTGTTAAAAGAAATGAAAGATTGAAAAAATGAGTTAAGAATTACTTACCTATGATTTGGGGAAGAAAAAGTCTTTGGAAAATCGCCACTTGTGTTCTAGATTTTGAAAAATGGGAGAATAAATAAAAAATCCCGTCTAAGTCCCTTTTACACAGTTGCAGATGTCGCATTCTCGCAAATGCGAGAAAGGCATCGCAAATGCAAACTTGTCGCATTTCTGCTTCTGTCGCAAATGCGAACTAATTGCTCGCAATTGCAAAGGACCCTTTCCCCAGACCAACTTCACAAATGCGAAGGGTTGTTCGCATTTGCGAATATAGGCTGGGCCGGCTTCTCTTCGCATTTGCGAGGTTTGAGGCCTGCAACACAACTGAAGAACACCAACAACTTTTCTACGTTCCAAATCACTTCGTAGCCCATTCGAAACTCACCCGAGCCCTCAGGGCTCCAAACCAAACATGCATACAAGTCTTAAAATATCATACGAACTTGTTCGTGCGATCAAATCTCCAAAATAACATAAAAAACTACGGATTTAATACCAAAACACATGAAATTCTTAAGAACACTTGAAATCCCTCTTTTCTCAACCGGATGCTCGAATCACGCCAAATAAACTCCATTTTTTACCAAATTTTACAAACATGACTTAAATATTATATTAAACTTGTACCGGGATCCGGAACCAAAATACAGGCCCGATACCAATGAGATCAATCATTAATCAAATTCTTTAAATCATTATAATTTGAGTCTTACAATTTTCATCAAAAATTTATTTTTCGAGCTAGAGACCTCAGAATTCGATTCCGGGCATACGCCCAGGTTCCATATTTTACTACGGACCCACCGGGACCGTCAAATATGGGTCCGAATTCATTTACTCAAAACGTTGACCGAAATCAACTAAAATCAATTTTTAAAGGAAAAAATTATTAGTTTTATTAATTTTTCACATAAAAGCTTTCCAGAAATATATCCGGACTACGCACGCAAATCAAAAAAAGATAAAATGAGGTTTGAAGGCCTTAAAATACGGAATCGAATTCTGAAATATAAGATGACCTTTTGGATCAATCACATTAAATTATTGGTTTAAGTTTGTTTTGAGTGATATAGCCACGTAAATGCTTGGGTAAATAGGCAATTATTGTGCAGTAAGTGATCATTTCTGTATAACGTGTTTTATGCAAAACACCATGTTTTAAACTAGACATGGTATAATGCACAAAATATTTTAAGGACAAGTGATTGATTAAGATATATGAACCTTGAACTAGGATAATTGTTTCTACATATAAAATGATATACTATACGGGAACAATTTTCATATGATATGATTTAATAGTAATTGACATATGGGCCTTATTCTATTTGGTCATCGGTAGGATGGGCCCAGTTACGTTGTTGTTCGAGGAATTTTCAAAAAGCACTACAATTTAGAACCTAATTATTATATGTAATTATAGTATACCTAATTATTATTTGTAATTACTGTTTAATTGTTATCAGTTTGTATCACTTATTGTCACGATCCCAAAACCAATCCGGTCGTGATAGCGCCTATCATGAAACTAGGCCAGCCGACATAATCCCAAAACAAATCGATATTTCATAATAAAGATGTTTCAAGCTAATCATTAATAAAATTTCACAACATAAGTCTAAATAACAAGTGCGAAAAGAACAAAGGCCCGACATCGGGGTGTCACAAGTCACGAGCATTTATTACGGACTGTCTGAATACAACTAAGGCCATCACAGTCTAGGAAAAAAAAACACTAATATAGTCTAAGGAAGATAAGAGGGAGAAGAGTAAGGCTACGAACGCCATGCAGCTACCTTGTCGACTCCGAATATCCGCGACGGATGAAAGATCAACACCCGCTATCACGTCCAGCAACTCCTGGATCTGCACACAAGGTGTAGGGAGTAATGTGAGTACGCCAACTCAGTAAGTAATAAAAGTAAATTGCATAAATCCACATCATGAAATCACAGTAAATACAGTCTGCCTTCAAAACAGAATATAGTCAAATCATCTCGTTTAAAATCCATTTTCAGTAAAAAAAATCACTTGAAGATATTTTTACAATAATTTCAACAGAGGTTCAATGAAGTTTAGAGTAAAAGTAATGAAAATCATAAATAGCCACTCGGGTAAAATATGTATCATAAACCGCCCCTCGGGCATAACATCACTCAAAATCAGCCCCTTGGGAACAACATGAATCAAGAACAGCCCCTCGGGCAACATCATATCACTCACTCAGGGTACCCACGCTCATTGGAGTTGTAAAGACTCCGAATGGGCTCCTACAACCTAAACATTATAACAAGCCATCTCGTGGCATAATAAATCAGACCCTCGACCTCTCATATATCAAAAATCGATACAACATGCTGCAGCGCGCAGCCCGATCCCATGATATCCTCACAACACAGACCCTCGACCTCACTCAGTCAGAAACCTCTCAAGCCACTCGGGCTATTAATTAAACATGGTGCTTAGCCTAAAATATCATTTTATGCATCAAAACGTAGTAAATAAGACTGAGTTATGAAATCAGTAAAATATAGCATGGCTGAGTACATATTTTAAACCAAAACAGTGAGGAAATAGTAGTTAAAAAGTCCTAAGGGTCCAACAGCTTAGCACAAGACCCAAATATGGCATTCAGCCTAAAACATAGTAATACTTTCCAAAGCACATAAGTATTAAATAGTTTTCAGTCAAATACACAACTTAATAGTCGCTATGGGACATACCAAATCACAATCCCCAACTGTACATGCCCTCACGCTCGTCATCTAGCGTGCACGTCACCTCAAAATAGTGAAACGATGCGAAATTCGGGGTTTCATACCCTCAGGACAAGATTTACAATCATTACTTACCTCAAACCAGACAAAACTCTAACCCGCGATGCCCTTGCCTCTCGACTCGACCTTCAAATGCTCCAAATCTAACCAAAATCAGTATATTATCATCAATATACGCTAAAGGAATAAATTCCACACAAAAATAATCAAATTAGACTAAAAATCCCGAACTGAACTCAAACCCGGCCCCCGGGCCCATGTCTCGGAATCCAACAAAAATCACAAAACTAGAAACTCCTTTCACTCTCAAATCTATTCATACCAAAATCATCAAAATCTGACCTCAAATGGCCCCTCAAATCCCCAATCAAAGCTCTCCAAAACTCAAGCCCTAACCCTTCAACTTCACTCCAAATCCTCCACTAATTTCATGATTAAATAGTGGAAAAATTATCACAAACACAAAATATAAAGCCCAAGTAACTTACCTTACTGATACCCCTCGATTCCCTCTTGAAATCACAGCTCTAAGCTCCAAACTCGTCCAAAAATGGTGGAAAATGGGCTAAAATTCGTGAAGGGGATCTTATATACTTTCTGCCCAGGACTTCCGCATTTTCGGTCCATAAGTCGCTTCTGTGATGTCGCACCCGTGGAAAATCCATCGCAGGTGCGGTTTTCACTTAAACCTCGAAAACCACTTCTGCGGTCAAAATCCCGCATCTGAGATCTCGCAGTTGCGGTCCCATGCACGCACATGCGGCTCCTGCCCTTCTCACCTATGGACACATCTGCGGTTGCTTATGCGCTTCTACAGGCCTCGCACCTGTGGTCCCCACTCCACAGACACGGTTATGACAGTTGAAGGAAATTCTTCAGCACTTCCTTAAATCCCATCCTTCATCCGACAACCTCCCGAAATCAACCCGAGGCTCTCGAGACCTCAACTGAATATGCCAACAAGTCACATATCACCATTCAAACTTATTCAAACCTTCGGAATGCTTAAAACAACATCAAAACACCAAATCACCCTCAAATTCAAACCTAAGGATTTCAAAACTACCGAATTCTGCAAACGATGCCGAAACCTATCAAACCTCACCCCGAATGACATAACGGACCTACTCCAATTTTCGGAATTTCTTTCCGACCCCGATATCAAGATTTTCACTGCTAACCGGAAAACGCTAAATTTTCAATTTCTCCAATTCAAGAATAATTCTACCACGGACCTCCAAATTAAAAGGTCATCTTTTATTTTAAAATCTGATTCCGTATTTTGAGGCCTTGAAAACCTCCTTTTGCCCCTTCTTGATTTGCATGTGCAGTCCGGGCGTGTATCTGAAAAGCCCTTATATGAAAAATTTAAGAAATGATGATTTTTGGCTTAAAAGATAAATTTTGTTGACTTCGGTCAACGTTTTGGATAAACAGACCCAGACCCGTATTCCGACGGTCCTAGAGAGTCCGTAGTAAAATATGAGACCTGGACGTATGCCTAGAATCGAATTCCGAGTTCCCTAGGCCGAGAAATGAATTTTTGAAAAAATTGTTAAGACTGAAAATGTAATAATTTAAAAGATTTGATCTTATTGGTATCAGCTCCGTATTTTAATTCTGGAGCCCGGTACAAGTCTGTTATGATATTTAGATCTTATATTTGAAATTTGGTGAAAAACGGAAGTGATTTGATGCAATTTGGACCTTTGGTTGAGAAAATAAATATTTTGAAACTATCTTAAAAATTTCATGAGTTTTGTTGTTGAATTCATAATTCTAGATGTTATTTTGGTTATTTGATCATGCGAGCAAGTTCGTATGATGTTTTAAGACTTATCTGCATATTTGATTTGGAGCCCCGAGGGCTCGGGTGAGTTTTGGATAGGCTACGAAATGATTTTGGACTTAAGGAAATTATCTGGTATGTTGCAGGTTTGCAGACTTCACAATTGCGACGTCGGGCTTGCAAATTCGAGCATCGCATTTGCGAAGAACTTCGTATTTGCGATCAGGAGGTTGGTAAGGGGACCTTCGCATTTGCGAAGCTCATTGTCGCAATTGCGACTGGAACAGTGGCCACATTTGCGAACACTTGTTCGCATTTGCGATGCCAGCAGGCCAGGCCAAGCTTCGCATTTTCAAAGTAAAGGCCGCATTTGCGAACATGTGATCGCAAATGCGATAACTGCGACTGTTCAAAATAACATTTGGACGGGATTTTTCATTCATTCTCCCATTTTTCAAAACCTAAACTTCAAGAGGCGATTTTCCTAGGGCAAGTTCTTCCCCAAATCATAGGTAAAGGATTCATAACTTATTTCTTCTAATCTATTTCATCTTTTTACAAGATTTCATCCTATAATCTAGGGGTTTTCATGGTGGAATTGGGTGTTTTTGGATAGAATTTAGGAATTTTAAAATTTGGGGATTTAGACCTCAAATTGAAGTCGGATTCCAAAACTAATTGTATATCCGGGCTCGGGGGTAAATGGGTAATCGGGTATTGGTCCGAATTTCAAGTTTGGACCAAGCATGCCCGGGTTCGATTTCGACCTTTTGAGGAAAATGTTGGAAAACCTATAATTATGCATTAGAATTGAGTTCTTTAGAATTTATTGATGTTATTAAGTTAATTATGACTAGATACGAGTGAATTGGTGGTAAAAATCGAGAGTTAAACCGGTGATTGAGCTTTGAAATACCCGTTGTCTTGAGGTAAGTGTTTGGTCTAACCTTGACTTGAGGGATTAGGGATCCCCGACTTGCTTGCTATGTGAAATACCATGTGTGTGGCATACATGTGTGGTTACGAGTACCTATGCGTTGCCAAATTACTTGTTTAGCCTATTCCCTTACCCCATTTTCCTATATATTACTCTCCTGCCTTACTTACTACTTGCTTATTGATGCTTCCATGTCTAATTGCTTCTTGTTGAACATTGCTTCTCTATTGGTATTGTTAATTGTTCCATTATATCACAGTGTTGGTTTATTTTGTTTTATTGGTGTTTCATGGTACACTTTGGTTAGTCTCGCTGTGTAGTTTTAAATGGTGAAATTTCATAATTATAGCGATATTCCATTGTGTTGGATTGAGGTATAAGTGTTGTGGGGGATTTGAGTTAACTTGTGGAACACTTGTCTTTATTTTGCGATTGGTGTTGATATATATATTGAGATCAGGTTGCACGCTGCAATAGGAGGAATAAGGGTGAATGTGATTGTCTGGTGGGATCGGGTTGCACGCCGCAACAAGGAGTAATAAGGGTGGACATGTGAGATCGGGTTGCACGCCGCAACAGGAGGAATAAGGGTGATATATTGAGGAGTAATAAGGGTGGACTGGTAGGATCGGGTTGCACATCGCAACAAGGAGTGATAAGGGTAGATATTTATATCATTATTGATTATATGGTGGGATCGGTATGCGCGCCACATCAATTGTTATTTGTGTATTCATTTCTGCTGAGACTCATTATTGTGGTGTTGAAACTCCCTTAAGGATTGGTTATAGCTGAGTATTGGTAGAAGACTGGGTTCCGTATTATTTAATGCAAGTTACTATTATATTTCATTATGTATTTCCTTTTTGTTTTAGTATCAACTGTTGCAGGTTATATATGTTATTATGACCCGTCGTAGCCTCGTCCCTACCTCGTCGAGGTTAGGCTCGGAACTTACCAGTATATAGGGACGGTTGTACTCATATTGCACTCTGCACTTCTTGTGTAGATTTCGGAGCTAGTGGATGATCGAGAGGTTGGTTGCTGTTACCGCATTCAGGAGACCCAAGGTAGTCCTGCAGGCGTCCGTAGGCCTGAGTGTCCCCTTCTATCTTTACTTCATTTCTGTTTTACTTTCTCCGAGATAGATATATTTTCTTTCAGACCATTACTTGTAGTATTCGTAGACTGTTTGTGAGTTGTGACACCAGATTCTAGGTGATATCTATTTTGGCTTTCATTAATAGTATATGAGAAATTAGTTAAATTATGTATTTCCGCTGATTTAGTTTTGTTAGACTTTAATTAAAAAAAAGATAAAGGAAAGAGGTGTAATAATCTGTAACGTTGGCTTGCCTAGCGAGTACAATGTTAGGCACCATCACAGTCCCGAAGGTGGAAAATTCGGGTCATGAAAAGTTGGTAACAGAGCACTAGGTTGCCTAGGTCTCACAATTGACGGACAAGCTTGGTAGAGTCTGAGGGATCTGTACGGAGACGTTTGTGCTTATTCCCTAGAGGCTACAGAGTTTGGAATAATTTCACTTTTATTCATCTCTGTCATGCGGTTTGATCTCTTAATGCTAATTAAACTCTCTACTATGTTCTTTCGTAGATGGCAAGAACACGTACCGCTTCGTCAGCCGGCCAACAGTCCGAGCCCCCAGTGGAAGCTCCTACGAGGGGCAGAGGACGAGGGAGAGGCCATGCTAGAGGACGAGGCGGGGCAGGGCATAGCCCAGAGCACGAGCAGCAACACCAGTGGCGGAGCCTCAGGTAGAGTTTGATGATGAGGTTCCGGCCCAGACCGTTCCAGCAAGGCCAACTCAGGTTCCAGAGGGGTTCATAGCTACCCCGGTACTTCAGAATGCTTTGGTCGGTCTAGTAGGCCTTATGGAGAGTGTTACTCAGGCCGGCATACTTCATGTAGCACCAGTCGTCTCTCGGGCTGGGGGAGGAGCAGACTCCCACTACTCACACTCCGAAGCATATCGCTCCCCAGTTTCAGACTCCAGCAGCTCAGCCAGTTTGGGTAGTTCCGCTGGGTATTGTAGCATAGACCAGTGATGTGTCAGTTATGTCTTCTGATGCCTTGTGGAGATTGAACATGTTTACCAAGCTTTTCACTACTACCTATAGCGGTGCATCTTCATAGGATCCCAAGACTATTTGGACAGTTGCTGTGAGCACGTGATTTTTGCCTCGCATGAATTACTCCTACAAATCTCCAAAATTTGGATTTTTATTTTCATTTTGTTTTTAGGAATTAATTGATCAATTTTCATGTTTGTTTACATTTTGTGTGCATAATTAATTTTATTTGTTTTGTAAGATATAAAAATCACAAAAATATCTCATTTTGCATTTTTAACTCCTTAATTTTGAATTTTATAGTTTTCTTTGAATTTAGGATTTAATTAATAGGGTGATTGATTAATCTAATTGGGTAGGTTAATTTAGTTCAAAATTTAATTTAGGTTTTATTTTTAATTTTTTTTAAAAAAGAAAAGGATTTGAAATTGGAAAAGAAAAAGAAAGGAAATAAGAGAAAAATCAGATTTTTGGGCTTTTCCATCGAATTTTTCCAGGCCCAAATGATTATACACCCATTACCCGTTCAAATTGCCCCACACCCGGCCCAGATCCGGGTCCAACCCGGTCCAAACCCCCCAGTACCCAAAACGACCTCGTTTGATTATCCTTTGATCACGATCGTTGGATCTCCTTAATCCAACGGTCCGGAATTGGGAAGTCAATAATATTTATATGTCCAAACGCTACCCTACCCCCCTCATTTCGTCTCTTTCAACACACCTCCTGAGACCCTTACCCAAAACCCTAACGCCGCCCTGAAACCCCACCGCTACTGGTGGCGGCGCCACCACCAATCCTCGCCAAAATCACACCCTTGAATCCTATCCACCTCCCCGTCCTAATTCTCCAAACAAATCCCCTCAAATCACCCTAGAGCTCCTCTAATTTCAAATCTGAGTTCGAACCCTAAAAGCCCAAAATCAATTTCTGTCGAATCTGTTGGCATGCATAACCATAGGCTTCCGATTTCTTCGAGTTTGAAGTTTGATTCAACGCGAATTGATGCTGCTCATTTGTTCTTGACAAAGAACAAGTGATTAGCATTAGTTTCGTTTAAATCAAGATGTCCAGTGTTATTTCGGGTTTACTGGGTAAGTTTTCTTCCCTTTTCTTTTCCGTCCGTGTTTCACCTTTTATTCCTCTTCTTTTCTTCTCCCTTTCTTTAGTTAGATTTTTTTTACTTTGATTGAAATTCGATCAAGGTTTTGAACCTAGGTTCCCTCTAGATTGATTTTGTGTTTGTATTTGTTCTGTTGTCTTTTCAGTTTTCTTTTTCAAATCTTAAGTTTGTGGTCTGTTTAGTTTTTATTAGTGCCATGCTTAAACTTCTCATTTCGTCTTTTGTTTTAGTCGCATAGTTTAACTTAATTAGGTCATTTTGAATCCCTTCTTATTTTGTTAATTAGTCAGTCACTTAGTTTAAGTTTTAGGTTTTGGAAACTGTTTGAGTGTTTTCTTTTGCCTGCTGTGAAATACTGATTTGGTTTGGGTTGTCTTTGCTGCTTGGGCTTTGAGGCCAGTTTAGACCTCACCTCAAGGGGTTTGTTTGGGTTCTTGGGTCGGATCTGAGCCCATGTCTGTTTGAGCTATTGGGTCAATATGACCCATTTGGTTCCCAAAGTAAAAACAGAGGGTCAAGGGGTTAGTATAGGAAATTTAGGTGGGGGAATCTCTTGTAACTGAATAGGGAAACTTCCTAGAAGCTGAGATTGGGACTTATATGAAAATACTGATTTTAAAACTAAGGACAGGAGAGCAAAAATGAAAATTCAAAAAGGGTTCAAGTGTAAAACTGAACCCATTCTCTGCTGCCCTAAAGACCTAGCCTATAAGGGCATCCTTACTTGAGGTTCAAGTCAGATTTTGGGGGAGAACTAAGAAATTCTGAAAATTCAAAATGGCTAAAAATTCTAGAAAAAGCACTGTTTCATTGAATGCTCTGTGATTTTGATTTCCTTTCAACTTCTGAAACTGTTTTAACTCATCCGAGGGAGAAATGGTTTGAACTTGGTCGTCAAGTTTGGTTTAAGATTTTTCTGGGCTGCGTTTGATTAAATTTGATATACTGAGATGTTATACATTATTTCTGGGGTTTAGAGTTTTTTTGGCTGGTTGTTTTGGTGCTGATTTCTACTGCTGCACCTGCCGATACTTCATTTTCTTATCTTTGTTCACTTCCAGGTATTCCCTGCTTCTATGAAAAATGAAATGCAAGTGTGAAAGTTGTAATTGCCTGAAGATTCCATGAATGAATGTTGTTTCCTTTAATCATAAATGTTAGCCATTCACTTACAATTTCTAAAGTTAGTGATGTCGTGTAATAGTATCTAGCCTGGACTGTTCATCTTGATGTTGTAGTAATATAATATTTCCTGGGAAAACTCATGTTGCACCTTGTCTTGATGGAAAACATGAGGCCTGATAGTTTGATGGTGTGTAAACAACTCAGGACATTCGAGATTTTTGTGTATATGGATTGTTGCAGGAACGACGCTATTTTGCTTAATTAATAATTGCCAATAGATCTGAATGTTAGCATTTAAAGGGAAGCTAATATGTAGTCTGTATTGGTAGTAAGCGTAATTATGTAGTTAATGTTTTGTTTTTTTTCAACGATTTTCCAATTCCTAACGTGTAAATAAACATCGTGTGAATGTATTTAAGCCTAACAGACAATTTTGGAGCAGTCACTATTGTAATGTTAATTAATCTTTCCCAAAAAAATTAAAGAAAAAAGCTAGTTCTTGATAAACTGGATTTTCCAGCTGATTGAGTGCCAATCCTCAGAAGTTGTTAATATTTCCTTCCATCGTAGTTCTGAAGATTAAAATTGCATGTTATTTAGTTGTCAAGAATTTAAAGTCACATGTTATTTAGTTGTAAAAGCGAGATCCTGTTTTGCGTTCTAAAATCAGTGGCATATACTTCATTACTCAGCTGCAGGGTTCCAAACTTAGGTTCAATTATGAAGCTCAATCCTGAAAGTCTCTTTTGAACGAATCTGGGCCATTCCTTTATTGGACTATCAGTCCTCTGGTATTGGCTCAAGACTTTTGGCGTGATTGGATTAGCTTTCTCTCATGTAGGCCATTTTAATTAGTTTAAATGGAACCTTGAGACTACATTTAGTGTTAATTAAGCCCATTAGTTAGATGGGAGGTGAGCCTTATTAGATAATATAAAATAGTTATGGCCCTCCGACTTTTAGCTTGAATACCCTTTTAAATGGAATTGAGGTGCGCCGTGCCAAATAAAATCCTAAATGCGTGGCCCTCACTTACTTATTTTTTTTAAAATTCTTAGAACTCGGGGCGTGCCATCTAGCAAATTTCCATGGCCCTCGCAAAGTTACAAATTCGTAATTGCTTTAGGCGCGTTAGTTTAATAATATTACCTTCCTAAGCTCGGGTGCGCACTTATGTGACCCAAATCCAAATCCCAACGATGTTAAAATATGTCAAAACCACGGGTGCATTTATGTGACGTGGTTCGAGACGTATTTTAATAACGTTGCATTTCTCTTTAACAAATGAATAAAAGCGGTTACACTAAAAATGCACATAGGTTTTAAACTTGTGCTAAAATTAGATAATTAAGCCGAATATAACAGTTGAGCGACCGTGCTAAAACAACGGAACTCGAAAATGCCTAATACCTTCTCCTGGGTTAACAAAATTCCTTACCCGGATTTCTGTGTTCGCGGACTGTAATACAGAGTCAATCGTTTCCTCGATTCGGGATTTAAACCGGTGACTTGAGACACCATAAAATTATCCCAAGTGGCGACTCTGAATTTTTTTTAATAAATAAATTCTGTTTCGATTGTCACTTTAAGTTGGAAAAACTCCCTTATATACACCCTTCCGGGGGTATAGGTAAAAAAGGAGGTGTGATAGCTCTGGCGACTCTGCTGGGGATTGAACCCAGAATCTCTGGTTCAGGGTTCAGAATTCGAGCTTAGATGAATTGTTATATTAGCTTTATTTGCTATCTGATTTTATTACATGTTTGGGCCTAATGTGCTAAATGTTGCTTCTTACCGCTTTGATATTATCTAAACTGTATATATAAACTGCTACGAAACCCTCTCTTATCTCTCCCGAGGAGTGCACACTGGTCATGACTTCTTTCTGTTAGTGTCATGTCCCAAATAGAACGAGGTTCAGACAAGTTGCAAAGTCGGATGATCTTTTGGTTACCGGTACACAGCCCCTCCTTGGCTGTAGCTGTCCTCTCGGGTAAGCCAGGTCTAGAACAATAAACCCAGGTTTTAAACCTAGAATAACTCAGCCTCATGCCGGATCCCTAGTAGGAACGTTTGTTTACATCATGTGCATTTTGACTTTGGACAGGGGTTGGGTCTGTCTGGGACAGGTGCCCCCGAAATAAAAAGACCATCCTGATGCATCTTACTTGCTACTTGCGCATTTATTTGCTTCGGATTTGCATGCTGACCGGCTTTTGAATAAAAGGAGAGAATTTGGAAAAGGAAAAGCAGTGTAGAGGATTAAGGGAGTGAATCACCTGTTTTAAGAAAAAACCAGTGTCCAAATAGCGCTAAAACTCTGTCGAAATTTTGAAAAAAAAAGAAAACAAATTGAAAAATGAGAAAAGACTTTTGTTTTCAAAAATAGTTCGTTTTATTTGCCCGAACTACGCCAGTTTTATTCTCACCGAATGTGGTATACGTAGGCAACCCCCATTGGGTCCAACTTCCCTTTTGCAAAAATAGCCCAAAAGAACAAAAATTTTAGTTTTATTTGAAAGTAATTAGGGTGATGCCATTCTTGTCAGAAATAGCCGAATGTCCCTAAAAGGGCGCCGGAAGGCTGCTTTTGCAAGAACAGCCGCCTGTGGTCATTTTTTAAGGTTACCACCAGTTAGCCAACACAGCCTTAAAATCTTCGTCTTCGAGGTGCTGAAAGGCCGTATTTGCAAAACCGGATTTTATTTTTGAAAAAAGAAAAGAAAATGTCAATTTTGTCATTGAGTCAAATGAGTCTTGATTTTTGCTTAATCACCCTAACAAATGTGCAGAATGAGCACGAGTCCAAGTTTGCCGATAACAGTCATGAACACGATCCCTTTGGAGTTGCATATGTGGTGGGAGGATCTGGGAAAATCGAAGCAAGATAAAGTCAATCTACATTTGAGAGGTCTTACCGGGTTGTAAAAAATCAGACCTAGAGGAGATATCATAAAGGCTTTGGTTACGTTTTGGGACCCAGCCCATAACGTATTTCACTTCTCGGATTTTGAACTCACTCCAACCTTGGAAGAGGTAGCAGGTTATATGGGAAGTACTGAAGGACTGAGACATAAGTATCCGATCGCTCCAAGAGCCGTAAACTCTCACAAATTCATGGATTTGTTAAAGATAAGCAAAGGAGTCCCATACTCCGAGTTGGAGGGTGGTTTTTCCACTCTATGCTTTATATATCAGAGGTACAGGCATGTAGGAGGGTTCAACGATCCGAAAAACGGGGTTTGTAGCAAAGTAAACCGAACAAAATGGGATGAGCATAGGCATTTCGCCTTCATGGTAGCTTTCTTAGGCCTTGTGGTGTTTCCCCGAAAAGACGGGAATATCTATTTGTGGGTGGCCGGAGTCGTCAAGGTCCTTATTACCAACGCCAAGAGCATTCTTGCCCCTATGATAGTGTCTAAAATATACCGAGCTCTCACAGCTTGTAAAGCTGGGGCAGATTTCTTCGAGGGATGCAATTTGCTATTACAAATATGGATGATCGAGCACCTGTGTCATCGCCCTCAGTATATGAGTTACGGATCCATAAAGAAAAGTTGCATTGAAGAGTTTGACACAAGGATTTCAGGGTTTAAGCTGCCAGGGGGTTTCGGAGATTGGGTATCCTGCCTTCGCTCAATTACTGCGGGACAAATAGAATGGACATTGGGTTGGCTTCCTGTTGAAGAAATTGTGTATATGCCTGCCACTGGTCCTTACTTACTTCTAATGGGTCTGCGAGGTATTCAACCTTACGCTCTTTACCGGACGATGAGACAGTTGGGAAGGTGTCAGGTGATGCACCCAGATGAAGATCTTAGTGTTTATGCGGTCGAGGTTAGTTCCGACGGTCAATTTCATGAAGAAACAGTTCGTTCTATTTGGAATGAATGCCAGTATTTGACATTGAACACTCGAGTGCATGACTTATCTAGAGGCGAAGTCTCACCCGCCTATCTTGCCTGGTATAGAAAGAAGAACACTACAAGGGCCGAACCAGAAAGACCAGCCAAAAAGCCTCACATTCAGGAATTCGTTGAGGCGTCGCTAGAACAGTGGGCTTGGTTGGCTAAGGAGAATGAGTACAGGGCCACGATAGGAAAATTGAAAAAGCAAGTCAGAGAGCTTCAATTCGAGAGTAGCTTGCAAGTCACGGCGGATGAAGGAGAAAAGAAAAAGCTAGCCAAAGAAAATGAAGTCCTTCGAGCCCAAATTCAGAGAATGAAAATAGTAGCAGAAAACCCCGCCCGAAGTGCCAAAGATGAAAAACTCATAAATAACCTGAGGCAGAAAGTGAATGACTACAGTTTTGATTTGAACAAAACAGAAAGTGAACTAGCCAGGGCTTGGAAGCAATTGGCTAAAAACGCAGATGAACGAGCACACCTGGTTAAGCAGCTGAAAGAAAAGTACGACAATGAGGTCGCAGGATTAAAGAAAAGGGTCATCGCCACAGAAAACAAAATGATCAAACAGGCGAAAGACTTCAAGATTGAAAGAGAACATTGTTATACAGTATTGACACAATTAGAAATAGATTTGCAACAACTTCAGGAGCAGAACCATGTGGCCGAGCAAACTCTAGAAGCCAGGGCCCAGCAAATCGGGCGTTTGTTACAAGAAAAAGGTGTCATAAGAGAGAGAATTAGAAACATCGCCGATTACATTATTGTGAAGTGAAAGCTTGTGAGGATATGACTCGCACCACCTTCTTTGCGGCAGTGATGACGTTTGTTAAGAAAATAATGACTGACTTGGACCGACTTCAAAGGGAGATTGCATATAGGCCCGCGACGAGACCGAATGATGTCCCGCGGGCACCAAGAGCATTAATGTATTCATGATTTTTCATTGGAGTCTATATTTCCTTTTTTGTTAGAGTCCGTCAGTTGTTTTGAGTCTGTCTTTCCTTTCTACTGGAGTCTGTCAGTTGTGTTCGAGTCTATATTTTCTTTTGAGTATGTTAGTTTATATTCGGAGTTTGTATTTCATATTTTCATCAGAGCCAGTTAGTTTCTTTTGGAATCTTTTAGTTTTGAGTCTTTGTAATCGAAGCATTTGCTTTTTTTTTTATGAAAACTGAAAATCCCAAAAAATATTTTATTATTTACTTTCACACTTAACCCCAGAACTATGCTTGGTCTGATTCATACGGGGTCATGATACGTAGGCAATCTCCATAAGGATTCGACCATAACCAAAGAAAAAGAGAGAGGAAAAACAAGAGAAAAGAAAAGAAAAAGAGAGAAAATAAAAGAAAAGAAACAATGGAAAAACAAGAGGGAAATGAGAGGATAAAAACAAAGAAGAGCAAAGGCCAGAATGAAAAGAAAGAGAAAAATAAGGGAAGTTGTAAATGGAAAAGCCGGGATGACGCAAGCAACCGATCAAATGCATGATAGAAATGGTTAACTGCTTAGGTGCATTCATTCCCCAAATGTGTGGTTACCAATTTGTTAAAGCCCTAACCACTAACAAGGTTGTTGTTGATGTATTGAGTCCAGGCAGGTGGTTAGTTGATCGGCATTCTGGCAACTCACTCATACAACACCCGATCAAAAGACAGGCTGAATATGGCCAACCAAGAACCGGAGACAGGTATTGTCGACCCGTCAAAAGAAGTGGAAGAATTGGATGTTAATGCGATGAGGGAAGATATGTATAAGTTAAAGCAACAAATGTCTGAAATGTACCAAGCCTGGGCAAATGGGCATCCACCACCGGTTTATCCCGCCAACCCTGCTTATATCCCACCATTGGCTCAACCTTAAGAACCTCCCACTGTGAACTCATCTCCAACCTTTCCCCTCTACAACAATGCCACAGCACCACTTCCCATACATTACAAGCTCCTCCACCCAGATAAGTCCTGCACCCTCCCCCACCAATCACACCTGTTTTTGTGGCACCTCCACTTGCTATATTACACTGATCTTCCAGTGAACCTCTGTTCCAAACTCACGACAACCAATATTATTCCCCTGAACCCACCTTCAAAGTTCCAGAGCCATATTCTTACACCCCTCATCTTGATCTCACGGCAAAAACCGAGAAGCTACCTAAGAATCCCGAATACGAGGAGATGATCAGAAAGGTCAAAAGCTTAGAATAATCATTCAGAGATATGAGGGGGTTAGGAGGTCAAGTAAGTGTGGCCTACAAGGATTTATGTCTGTTCCCAGATGTTCAGTTACCCGCAGGGTTCAAAATGCCCAAGTTTGATCTGTACGATGAGCATGGTGACCCAGTAGCACACTTAAGAGGATTCTGTAGCAAGATGAGAGGAGCAGGCGGAAGAAATGAATTGTTGATGGCATATTTCAGCCAAAGTTTGAGTGGATCGGCATTAGAATGGTATACCAGACAAGATTACAGCAGGTGGTACACATGGGAAGATTTGGCCCAAGCCTTCACCTGCCATTTTCAGTACAATCTTGAAATTATCCCATACCGTCTGTCATTGACAAAAATTGAGAAGAAGCCCGGTAAGAGTTTCAGAGAATATGGGTTCTGTTGGAGAGAGCAAGCAGCGAGGGTTGACCCTCCGATGAAAGAAAGTGAGATGGTTGATTATTTCTTGCAGGCTTTGGAGCCCACTTATTTTGGTCACTTAGTGTCAGCAGTGGGCAAGTCCTTCAATGAGGTTGTAAAAATGGGAGGCATGGTTAAGGAGGGACTCAATTCCAACAAAATCATGAGTTATTCAGCAATCAAAGCGACCACCCAGGCCATTAAAAACGGTAATAGGGGTGTACTTGGGAAGAAAAAGAAAGAGGATGTTGCTACAATTGAGTCGGGAGCTTGGGTTAGATCCAAGAACCTTCCACGTTACTACAGCCCGCCTCGACCCTACCACCAAACTTACCCCCACGCTCTATATAGCCCACCACCACACTATTACCCACCGCCCGATCCCCATTTTTCTGTCCATCACGCACAAACCTATACCCAACCTCCTATTCATGCACAATGGCATGCGCCAACTCCACAAAATCCATACCCAGCTCCACAAAGTACCTATCCACCCCCAAAAGCCTACAAAAATCCCCTTGGAACCGGTTTTTGGCCAAATCAAGCCTTTGAGAACGAGAGGTTGCAGAAACAGAAGACTTTTACTCCATTGGGAGAATCATATACTAGTCTATTCCACAGACTGAGACAGTTGGGTATGTTGAATCCGATCGAGGCTAAACTGCCAAATCCCCTTCCCAAAAATCTTGACCGCTCGGTGAGTTGTGAGTATTGTTCAAGGACCCCGGGTCATGACATAGAGAAATGCTGGAAATTGAAAACAGCTATTCAAGAGCTCATCGATACTAATCGGATTGAGGTCCAAGCCCCGGAGGCACCCAACATCAACCAGAACCCATTGTCGGCCCATCATGAGACAAATATGATTGAGATTGTGCATAAGGGAGGTGAGCCTAAGAAGCCTTCGCAAACCGTCATGATGATTCGGGCTAGTGAAGCCAAGCCGTTTGAAAAGTCAACAAGTGAGAAGTCTGTGATCAAGTTGAACGGGGCAAATAATGAACCATCCGTAGAGATCAAGAAGGGGTCCTTAAGTGACGTTGCAGGAAAACATGAAAGAGCAAAAGTAGTTGTGCCAGGAGTAACGAACAAGCCTGTGGTAATTGTGAAGGGCGCCCGCACAGATCCTATCATTATCAAACCGGTAACTCAATTACCGATAGTCAATAGCAAGGCAGCCCCATGGAATTATGAATGAGTGATAGTGACTTACAAGGGGAAAGAGGTTAAAGAAGAAGTATGTGAGACCTATGGTTTGACTCGATCGGGGAGATGCTTTGCCCCCGAAGAGTTGAGGAAAGCTAAGACCTCCAAAGATAACCCAGTGTTGGTGAAGAAAGCTGTGACCGAGGAAGGGGCAGAGGAATTTCTGAGAAAGATGAAAGTGTAGGACTATTCCATTGTGGAGTAGTTAAGGAAGACACTGGCTCAGATCTCGCTATTGTCATTATTGATCCATTTAGATGAGCACCGTCGGGCTTTGATGAAGATCTTGAACGAAGCCCACGTTCCTGACAAAATCTCAGTAAACCACTTGGAAAAGATAGCTAACAAGTTATTTGAGGTAAACAGAGTCACTTTTTCTGATGATGAGTTGCCTATGGAGGGTACTAAGCACAATAGAGCCCTCTATCTGGCGGTGAAATGTGAAGATTCCGTGGTTACTCGGGTACTAGTTGACAATGGTTCCAGTGCAAATATTCTCCCTCTTTCCACTCTGAACAAGTTAAAGGTGGATGATGAAAGAATTCACAAGAATAATATCTGTGTTCGGGGATTCGACGGTGGAGGGAAAGATTTAGTCGGGGACATAGTGCTCGAGCTTACAATAGGGCTAGTTGAATTTACTATGGAATTCCAGGTGCTCGATGTGGCTATTTCTTACAATTTGTTGTTAGGTCGACCCTGGATTCATGCTGCCAAAGCGATCCCATCCAGTCTGCATCTAATGGTTAAGTTTGAATGGGATAGACAGGAAATTATTGTGCATTGCGAAGATAATTTGTGTGTTCCCAGTGATGCCATTGTTTCTTTCATAGAGTTTGAAGACGACAAGGGGCCATGGGTTTATCAGGTTTTTGACACGGTATCGGTAGAGAAAATTTCTGAAGGGAAGTTCGTGCCGACTCCAAGGGTAGCTGCTGCATCAGTCATGTTAGCCGTTGAAATGTTGAAAAATGGTTTTGTACCAGGCAAGGGTTTGGGTGCATCTCTGCAAGGTATCGTACAGCCGGTTTCTCTTCCTAAAAACTTGGATACATTTGGTCTGGGGTTCAAGCCCACATTCACAGACGTGAGAAGAGCCAGAAAAATGAAACAAAGAGCATGAGCCCTTCCAAAGCCAGTCCCGCATCTTTCCAGATCATTTGTCAGGCCTGGTACTAGAAAGCGCCCAGTGACGACAGTTCCCAGTTCGGTGGTTGATATGGATGGAGATTTGATGGAAAAGTTCAAGAGGATATTCGACGAAGTGAACACGGTGGAAACTAGAGAGGGTTCTAGCAAGGCGGATGTGAAATTTGTTGCGCCCAGTGCAAAGATTAGCAATTGGGAAGCTACTGCTCTCCCCACCAGGAAGGAGTTTTGGTAGTTTGCTTTGGGTTTCTTTCAGTTTATCTGGATTATCCCAGGGTTGTAGTTCAGATTCTATGCTCCGTCTGTTTGGATGTATAAGCCCTATTATCTCTAATTTCAATGAAATGCAATTTCCCTTTTTCTCCCTTCCTGATAGTTTTATTTTTATTTTTCTTTTCTTCCTTGTACAGTTCTTTTTATGCTGGCTTCAATGATATGACATGCATGCGGAATCTCCGGCCTAGTCTTAAAAGCCAGTCTAATTCTGAAATAGTAATTCAAGAAATAGAGTGTGATGTTGAATCAGAATATGACGAGGATGAAGCCTTTGAAGAGATTAGTAAAGAATTAAGCCATTTTGAAGAAAAACCCTAGCCTAACCTGAGTGATACAAAAGCAATCAATTTAGAGGACCAAGATGATGTCCGTAAAACTAATATAAGTGTCCATCTTGAACCACAACTCAGAGAGGAGATAATTAAAACACTGTTCGAGTATAAAGATGTTTTTGCATGGTCCTATGACGACATGCCAAGTCTAAGCACTAGTTTGGTGGTTCACAAATTGCCCACTGATCCGGCATTCCCCCTATCAAGCAGAAGCTGAGGAAATTTAAAACTGATATGAGTGTGAAAATTAAGGAAGAGGTTACCAAACAGTTTTAGGCCAAAGTCATTCGGGTCACCCGGTATCCCACCTGGTTAGCCAATGTTGTGCCTGTGCCGAAGAAGGATGGTAAGACCAGGGTGTGTGTTGATTATCGAGATCTCAACAAGGCAAGTCCCAAGGATAACTTCCCATTACTGAACATCCATATATTGATCAACAATTGTGACAAACATGAAATTGGTTCTTTTGTGGATTGTTATGCGGGTTACCACCAGATCTTAATGGATGAGGAGGACGCAGAAAAGACAGCATTCATCACGCCATGGGGAACGTACTGCTATCGGGTCATGCCATTTGGTTTGAAAAATGCTGGGGCAACCTACATGAGGGCAATGATGACCATATTCCACGACATGATACATAGGGAGATCGAGGTTTATGTGGATGATGTGATTGTAAAGTCTAGAAAGCAGTCTGATCATGTCAGAGATCTGAGAAAGTTCTTCCAAAGGCTTCCCAAGTACAATCTCAAGCTCAACCCTGCAAAATGCGCATTCGGTGTCCCGTCTGAAAAGTTGTTGGGATTCATAGTCAGCCACCGATGTATTGAATTAGACCTGTCAAAGATCAAAGCTATCCAGGAAGTGCCACCCCCAAAGAACAAGACTGAGGTGATGAGTCTATTGGGGAGATTGAATTACATTAGCAGGTTTATTGCTCAGCTCACGACAACTTGTGAGCCCATCATCAAACTGTTAAAGAAAGATGCTGCAGTTAAGTGGACAGATGAATGTCAGGAAGCATTTGATAGAATAAAGGGGTACTTGTCAAACCCACCTGTGTTGGTCCCGCTAGAACCAAAGAGATCTTTGATTCTGTATTTGACAGTCTTGGACAGTTCATTTGGATGTGTGTTGGGACAGCATGACATCACTGGCAGGAAGGAGCAGGCCATATATTATCTCAGCAAGAAGTTCACATCTCATGAGGTTAAGTACACTCATCTTGAGAGGACGTGTTGCGCCCTAACTTGGGTAGCCCAGAAGCTAAAACATTATTTGTCATCTTATACTACTTACCTCATCTCTTGCTTGGATCCGTTGAAGTATATCTTCCAGAAGCCTATACCCATGGGAAGGCTCGCAAAGTGGCAGATCTTGCTCACAGAATTTGACATTGTCTACGTGACCCAGACTGCAATGAAAGCACAAGCGTTAGCCGACCATTTGGTTGAGAATCCAGAAGATGAAGAATACGAACCTTTGAAGACGTATTTCCCTGATGAAGAGATAATGCACATTGAAGAATTGGAACAGAGTGAAAGGCCAGGATGGAAACTTTTCTTTGATGGGGCCACCAACATGAAAGACGTTGGGATAAGAGCGGTACTTATTTCTGAAACAGGGCATCATTACCCTATTACGGCTCAGTTTCGGTTCTACTATACTAACAACATGGCCGAGTATGAGGCATGCATTTTGGGTTTGAGAATGGTTGTGGATATGGGTGTCCAGGAAGTCTTGGTCTTGGGTGACTCGGACCTTCTGGTCTACCAGATTCAGGGAGAGTGGGAAACACGGGATTTAAAACTCATCCCGTATCGACAATGTTTACATGATCTTTGTCAGCGATTCTAATCAATAGAGTTCAGGCATATTCTGAGGATTCATAATGAGGTCGTTGATGCTTTGGCTACTCTGGCGTCAATGTTACATCACCCAGATAAGGCTTGTGTGGACCCTTTGCATATTCAAGTCCACGATTAGCATATGCTTATTGTAATGTGGTAGAAGAAGAGCTCGATAGGGAGCCTTGGTTTCACGACATCAAGGAGTACATCAGGATGGGAGTGTATCCCGTACAAGCCACAGGTGATCAAAAAAGAACAATTCGGTGGCTGGCAAGTGGATTTTTCTTTAGTGGAGGAGTGTTGTACAAAAGAACTCCAGATCTTGGATTGTTGAGATGCATAGATGCTAGGTAGGCCACAACTATTATGACTGAAGTACATTCTGGAGTCTGTGGACCGCACATGAGTGGGTATGTGCTGGCAAAGAAGATTCTCCGAGCAGGTTATTATTGGCTCACTATGGAGCGAGATTGTATCAGTTTCGTGCGTAAATGTTATCAGTGCCAAGTGCATGGAGATTTGATTCATTCTCCACTATCTGAAATACACACGATGTCTGCACCATGGCCCTTTGTTGCTTGGGGCATGGATGTCATTGGGCCAATTGAGCCATCAGCATTGAATGGGCACAGGTTCATTCTAGTGGCCATAGATTATTTCACCAAGTGGGTTGAGGCTAAAACATT
Source organism: Nicotiana tabacum (assembly GCF_000715075.1). Lineage (NCBI taxonomy): Eukaryota > Viridiplantae > Streptophyta > Magnoliopsida > Solanales > Solanaceae > Nicotiana > Nicotiana tabacum. The sequence continues at coordinate 1,343,638 of NC_134087.1, read as the reverse complement.
CAAGTCTGTAACCAAGAAGGCGGTGGTTGATTTTGTGCACTCAAATATCATTTGCCGGTTTGGGATACCAAAGGTGATCATTACAGACAATGGGGCTAATCTCAACAATCATCTGATGAAAGAGGTATGTCAGCAGTTCAAGATTATACATCGCAATTCTACCCCGTACCGCCCTAAGGCAAACTGAGCAGTTGAGGCGGCCAATAAGATATGAAAAAGATACTTCGAAAAATGGTGGAGGGTTCTAGGCAGTGGCATGAAAAGCTGTCATTTGCATTGTTGGGTTATCGCACTACTGTCTGCACTTCTGTATGGGCGACTCCTTATTTGTTGGTGTATGGCACTGAAGCAGTGATACCTGCAGAAGTGGAAATTCCATCCCTTCGAATTATCGCAGAGGCTGAGATCGATGATGATGAGTGGGTTAAAACCCGTTTGGAGCAATTAAATTTGATCGATAAAAAGAGACTGGCAGTAGTGTGTCATATCCAGTTGTATCAACAGAGAATTGCAAGAGCATACAATAAGAAGGTGCGTCAACGAAAGTTCGAAGTGGGTCAGTTAGTATTGAAACGCATTCTTCCTCATCAGGTTGAAGCAAAAGGAAAGTTCGCCCCAAATTGGCAGGGCCCGTTTGTTGTAACTAGAGTGTTGTCCAATGGTGCATTGTATTTGACAAATGTAGAAGGCAAATATGTAGAAATGGCTATCAATTCTCATGCAGTGAAGATATACTATGTATGATTTCTTTCTTTGATTGTACTTGTTTGTATTTGGCATGTCTCAAATATTGAAATGATGAAGGCATTTTGTCTGCTATCTAAACACTTTATCCCTTGTCACCCCTTTTGAGCCTTATTTATTTTCTTTCATACTCCTCTTTCGGAATCAGTAACAAATATCAGAAACACAATTGTAAAAGATAAGTAAAGGAAAGAGAAAAATAGAAAGAAAAGAAAAAAGAAAGAAAAGAATGGAAAGAGAAAGAAAAGAAAGAAAAGAGAAAGAAAGGAATGAAAGAGAGAAAGAAAAGGATGAAAGAGAAGAAAAGAAGAAAAACAATAGAAAGAGAAAAAGAAAAATCACAACAACAAGGTAATTTCTATGACATGAACTACATTCGACCTGATTCCTTTTAAGGATACGTAGGTAGCCTCACGGTTCGGTTTCATCAAAACAAAAATCCAAAAACCCCCCATGCAAAGAAACTGGGGCAGAAGTTGTGGTTGTTGTAAAAAATCCGGTTCCAAAAGTTGTAATTTTGAGCCCATGATGAGTTGTTTTGAGCCTTTTTATACCATTTCTTTCTAATCCCGTCCAAAAGCCACATTACGGTCCAAAGAAAAACCTTCCGATCAGTCTTCACGAAATGCCAAGGCGAGCAGGTAGCGGTGATTCACATCAAGGCCAACACTCTAGTCTAAAGAGGGAAAAGAAATAAAAAATGAGAGAGTCTTATTGGTGAAAACCCTCATGGGCACCATAAGGCGGCGAGAGCTGAGAGAAATAAAAATGAGAGAGTCTTATTGGTGAAAACCCTCACGATCACCTTAAGGAGAAAGTGAGTTGACGGATGGACGAGTGAGAGAGGTCTGCTGGTGAAAACCTTTCAAGGCACCGCAGGATGAACAAGGTCAGGATTTGGGTGAAGAAATCAGGTTGTGGAAATTCCGGGGTAACAAAGTATGGCAACTGAAAGTTGGTTGGTTGGACAGATTGGGCTGATTAATCCGAAATGCATGTCATGATCATTGGTACCAGCTGCTCCACTCAGATAAGTGTCTCTTATTTTTCCTCTTCAGATTGTCTTCCAATTTTGGATTTTCTTATCCTTAACTCTGAAAGTCATTGCATTTCATTTCTTTTGGGTTTATTTCTCTAAGATGTTTCCAATGTCAGTTCTGTTTAAGCAAATAAGAAGGAATTTCAAAGCTCACTACCAGCTTCAACATTGCAAAGCACAGTACGGCCAGAGCATACCAAAGATAGCATGATGTAAAGTGGGGTAAAGTGCCAGCAAGAGTTCCATTGGCAAAATGATTTGGTAATTTCATGGGGAATGCAGAGGTTCAGTTAAAGGGGTCAGAGGTGTGAAACAACTGTTCGGGTATAGAACACTCGGGTCATTCAAGTTATGGGGTTTTGAAAGTCAGTCGGAAAGTCAAGCGGTTCAGGGCCAGTTCGGGGAAGCTAGTCAAAACAAAACAATGCAGCGGAGAGACCTTCAGCAAGAATGCCATCAACTAACCACCACATTTTAAACTGACAAAATTTTTCTTTGATGAAAACAGGGGCAGGAAATTTTGGTTGTTTCGGAGAAACCCACCGTAAGGCAAGGCAAGCGCCAGACAGGTTTGACTGTAATTTTCAGGACCCTCCTGGAAAATAGGACCTAGTTTAAAATTGAAACAATCATAAGTAGCAAAATCTAGCATAAATGTATCCCAAAAGAATACTGTCGCACCTCCTTTTTGCCGCGCCCGCAGGGCGCGTGGGGAGTTTTCTCCAATTGAAGGACAGTCGAAACGGGATTTGTTTATTTGTTTTAGAGTCGCCACCTGGGAATTTTAAGGCGTCCCAAGTCACCAATTATAATCCCTGAATCGAGGAGAATATGACTCTGTTTATTATTCTGCGAACCAGAAATCCTGAGTAAGGAATTCTGTTAATCCGGAAGAAGGTGTTAGGCATTTCCGGATTCCGTGGTTCTAGCACGGTCGCTTAACTGTTTTTATTATTGGCTTAATTACCTTGATTTTATTAAATACATTGATGTTACATGTTTTTACTACCGCTTATTGATGACCCTTCTTTGAATCGAATTACGCGTACGTATATTCGTGTTAAAAAAAATTGCGGACTTGTGTCACGCGTACGTGTACACAATAACTTTTTATAATATATTTATTAAGCAATCATTTTTCGAAATTGTGTTGGATCAAGAATATTTATTTTTCTTGAATAATGAACCGTACATCTCGGGTTTTTATGAAATTGATTTAACGCCTTTTGGAAAAATCCTTTTATTAAATATTCGTTCGAAATTGCGCGTACGCATAATCCGAATTTTTGCTTTTAAAAATATAATCAGGGTACGCGAACATATCCCTAATTGTGCAAAATATTCGTAATGATATTAGGGATTTTTCACAAATTGTTTATTATATCTATACATTTTTATGTGAAAATCATGATAAATTCCCATTTAAGGTGCCCTTAAATTCTTTGAAAAGAATTTACAATTTATTAAATGTTGACCGTTGATTATATTTTCCGAATATAAGTTATATTCATTTCAACTATTCAATTTCAAAGGACAGAATAAAAATATGATTAATATTATTTAAAAAAAAACAAATATGACATATATATATATATATATATATATATCAAAGAATAAATTGCATATAAAACTGAAAATGAATGATTCATAAAGGAAGGAAATATTTTCCAAAAAAAAATTTCATGATTTACTTAATGCAAATTCTATTTCTAATTACCATTGATATCAAGTGTTGCAATTGGTACTTATACATCTCGTTTCATTCTCATATACTCGCTTTTAATCTAATAAGCCTAATTATTTGATCAATTTGTCTTATGAAGGTAGATAGGTATCGAGTTTATAAGAAAGGAATTATTATACAAGTTAATTCAATAAAATTACCTTACATGCAACTTAACTGTATATCGTAAACATTCATAACATTTTAACATTGTAACAAGCTACATCATATCACCTTTCGCCAACGTTTATACACACATCTATTATCTTATAAAAATATACCAACAACACCATCTTAACCTTATTTAACAATAAATATCACTACTGTAATTTTCTTGGCACTTCTACATCACTTCTTACTTAACTAACAACAAAATTAAATAATGACCAACATTCATGCCATATTCCCTACTTTGACAATTTAATATGATTAAACTAATGAGATAATGAGCTAATATTATTACAAATCTTTATACGAACTTTCAAAGTAAGACAATTAGCTCATAGCTATCAAATTGAATTCACTACTAATTAACTAACATAAAACAAAAATGAAATTTAAATTGATGAACTTGGACAAATAGAAAACAGAATTTCAATTCAAACTTCATTGATGAGTCATGTTGAATCTCTTTCCAACTTAAAATTTAAAAGACATGTACCTGGTATTGGAAAACAAGAGAAGATGAAGCTGAGAAGCAGCAACAGTAGTAACAATGTAGCACAACAACGACAGTCCAGCAACACAGGAATAGACCAGTAACAGTAGGAATAGTAGTAAACCCAGGAGACTATAAACGACTCCAAGTATAGAGAAGAAGTAAAAGGCAGGAAGGTTCTGACTATTTCAGATCTTAAGCGAGGCAATGAAACAGTAACTATTCTTTTCAACTTCAAAACTCTCCAAAATGAATTCTGTCCCTGTATATTCAGTGTATCCAGAATGTATATCGGGTGTATACTTCTCACTCCGCCCCCTCTTTTTTTCTTCTCTCTATCTAGTTTTTCCTCTCTTTTTTTCCACCATTCTTCATAAATTTTCTCTTCTATTTATAGCAAAATTTTCGAAATTTTCAGATTTATTTTTTTATTATTTTATTATTTTTTTAATTAAAAGAAATCTCACTTACAAATTGCTTTTATTTTTTAGAAAAAGAAATCACACCTTTATTTACTTTTATTTTTAAAATTCCAACTTTAATTACTTTATCTTATTTAAAATCCCACATTTTTTTTTAAAAGAGAATCTCACTTTATTTAACTTTTCTTTAAAAAACAAACCACTATCTTTTCTTTTTCTTTTAAAAATGCTACTTTCAATTACTTTAAATTTTTTTTAAATTTTCAGATATCTTTATATTTATTTTTTAATTCCAACCTTCTTTTACTTTTAATTTTTTTTTTTAAAACTTTTTATTTATTTTTTTTTTAAATTTTCTACATTCTTTTACTTTTTTTTTAAAATCATTCCCGAAATTATTATATATGTTTTTTTTTTTAAAAAAAAATAAAAATAAAAATATTTTCGGATTTTTTTTTAAATATAAAAAAAACAAACAATAAATCTATTAATAGTGATAATTCACCTTTTATTTTTTATTTTTTTGGTTTTGTTTTGTGTTGGACAAAAATGAAGATGGGGTGTTGGGTTAATGGAGCGGACCGGGTCGACCCGGTTTGAAACGGACCGGGTCATGGGGAAAGTTGGGCAATTATTTGGGCCTGTGGTTTGAAATTGAAGAAGTGGCCCAATCCGATTTTTCTTTGTATTTTTGTTCTCTTTTCTTCTTTTATTTTTCTAAAACTAAATTATAAAAGTACTTAAATTATTATTAAGAACTAAATTAAGTTATAAAAGCGCAAATTAACTTCCAATAACAATTAACGCATAATTAAGTAATAATTAAGCATAAAATTGTTCATTTGGACATTAAATGCTAAAAATGCAAAAGATGCCTATTTTTGTATTTTTTTATTAATTTAACAAATAAACATGTATAGACAAACATACAAATAGTTACACAAAATATCACAAAAATTGCACACCAAGAAAAATTATTTTATTTTTGAATTTTTTGGGAGTAATTCTCATATAGGGCAAAAATCACGTGCTTACAGCTGCCCCTCTTTGCCCGAAGACACGAAGGGTTTTCGTGCAAAGATAAAGCGAGCGATTTTTGCCCATCCGAGTACTCAGTGTGAAGCATTTATTTTTATTTTTTTTGAAAAAGATTTGACCGAACCTTTGCTTCAAAGGTTTCCTACATATCCTGGGCTAAACAGGAATCAGGTCAATGTAGTTCGGGAAGTTTTGGTAGCTGGGACTACCGTGGGACTGTGATGTTACTGCTGCTTCGTGCTGTTTTTACTGCTTGCTGACCTCCTTATTACACCTTACTGTAAAGGAAATACAAAATTAAACTAGACTATGGTACATGAATTATAAAATCTTATCTAGATCATGCTCTCGCGTTTCTTGTTGTCTTGATATCTTGGTGACTCTTGGGCATTGGTCTTATTCCGTATACCTTTTGGAACTCTTGTTGTTTCTTGTTGGGGATCTTGTTGGACTCCTCTGTTTTATTGATTCTAAGTGTGCTCCTTTTTCATATGAGCGGGCTTTTGATTTCAACACTTCAATTGCATTTCCTCGTTCTTCAGGTGGGTGCCTCGACTGCTTCTTTTCTTTCTTCATCCTCATTTTCCAGGTGGACGCCTGATTTCTTCTTTTTCTCATCCTTATTCTCCAGGTGGACGCCTGACTTCTTTAATTCTCATCCTCATTCTCCAGGTGGACGCCTGACTTCTTTAATTCTTTCATCCTCATTCTCCAGGTGGACGCCTGACTTCTTCAATTCTCATCCTCATTCTCCAGGTGGACGCCTGACTTCTTCAATTCTTATCCTCATTCTCCAGGTGGACGCCTGACTTCTTCTTCTCTCATCCTCATTCTCCAGGTGGACGCCTGACTTCTTCTTTTCTCATCCTCATTCTCCAGGTGGACGCCTGACTTCTTTTTTTTCTCATCCTCATTCTCCAGGTGGACGCCTGATTTCTTTAATTCTCATCCTCATTCTCCAGGTGGACGCCTGATTTCTTTAATTCTCATCCTCATTCTCCAGGTGGACGCCTGATTTCTTTAATACTTCATCCTCATTCTCCAGGTGGACACCTGACTTCTTTTAATTCTCATCCTCATTCTCCAGGTGGACGCCTGACTTCTTCTTTTCTCATCCTCATTCTCCAGGTGGACGCCTGACTTCTTTAATTCTCATCCTCATTCTCCAGGTGGACGCCTGATTTCTTCTTTTCTCATCCTCATTCTCCAGGTGGACGCCTGACTTCTTTAATTCTCATCCTCATTCTCCAGGTGGACGCCTGACTTCTTCTTTTTCTCATCCTCATTCTCCAGGTGGACGCCTGACTTCTTTAATTCTCATCCTCATTCTCCAGGTGGACGCCTGATTTCTTTAATTCTCATCCTCATTCTCCAGGTGGACGCCTGACTTCTTCTTTTCTCATCCTCATTCTCCAGGTGGACGCCTGATTTCTTCTTTTCTCATCCTCATTCTCCAGGTGGACGCCTGACTTCTTTAATTCTCATCCTCATTCTCCAGGTGGACGCCTGACTTCTTTTAATTCTCATCCTCATTCTCCAGGTGGACGCCTGACTTCTTTAATTCTCATCCTCATTCTCCAGGTGGACGCCTGACTTCTTCTTTTCTCATCCTCATTCTCCAGGTGGACGCCTGACTTCTTCTTTTCTCATCCTCATTCTCCAGGTGGACGCCTGACTTCTTTAATTCTCATCCTCATTCTCCAGGTGGACGCCTGATTTCTTCTTTTCTCATCCTCATTCTCCAGGTGGACGCCTGACTTCTTTAATTCTCATCCTCATTCTCCAGGTGGACGCCTGACTTCTTTTAATTCTCATCCTCATTCTCCAGGTGGACGCCTGACTTCTTCTTTTTCTCATCCTCATTTTCCAGGTGGACGCCTGACTTCTTCTTTTTCTTTACCAGGTATTTCCTGACACAAATATTGTTTTTGCCCCTGTTTTAAATCAAAGAAAACTTCGTTAGTTTAAAGCAGGGTGGTTGGCTGTGGTATTCTTGCAGATGGTGATGTTTCTCTTCGTCTCTCTTTATTGCCTTGGAATGATTGAAAAGACTGTTTTGTCTTTGTAATTGATCCTTGACTATAGGATTCCCCTCTGTGTGTTTTCCTTCAAAACCTTTCAACTGTAATCATGTGCCTCTTCTGACTTTGCTGATCCACTTTTGATTTCATCTTTCTTACACCCGTATTTTATCTCCCACCTTTCGTGGCTGTATTTTGTAACCTTGAATCTTGGTAGTATACCTTGACATTCCTTCTTATTTGTTTGGAATAAAACTTATCTCAAAGCTTGGAGAAAGTAAGATTATTAGTAACGAAATACGCTGATTTCGACAATTATAGAATGAAAAGAAAAATCCAATTTTTTGGATGACTGTTGGAAAAAGAATAAAGGACTTATCTGATTGGAATTACTGGCACCAATGATCAGGGTATGCATTTCGGATTAATCAACCCAGTCTTTTAATCCATCTCCTCTCAATTGTCTCAAGGAGTTTTCACCGATAAATTTTCCTCGTTTTTCACTTCTTCACTTCCTTTTCGCCTTATGGTGCCTGTGTGGGTTTTCACCTATAAGACTCTCTCATTTTACTTTTCTCCCAACCTCCGTCACCTTATGGTGCCCGTGTGGGTTTTCACCTATAAGACTCTCTCATTTTACTTTCTTTCCTTGTTTGTACCAGAGTGTTATGAACCACTTCATTTGCTTGCCTCAGCATTTTTCTAAGATTGATCAAAAGGTCTTTTTGGTATTAAGGTTAGGAATGGAAAAGGTATTAAAAGCTAAATAGCTTTGGTATGGGTTTAAAATTACAACTCTTGGAATCTTTTCTTATTTCCAATACAATTCCTGCCCCAGTTTCTTGATTGGGGTCTCTTAATATTTCTTTTCCGTGCACATTGTGCATGTTGTACACCCTATGACCGAGCCGTGAGGCGCCTACGTATCCTTCTTTGAGGAATCAGGTCAAACGTAGTTCACTACATAATAGTGAAGATTTTGATTTTTTTTTTTTTTTGAATTTCAAGAGAGGGTAGGAAAGAAACAAGTATGGCTCAAAGGGGAAGCAAATGGTATAGTGTTTGGATAGCAGAATAAATTGCCTTTGTCATTTCAATCTTCGAAATAGTGCTAAATACAAACATTCAAAAAGGTATGCATAATATCTCTTTACCGCGTCAGAATTGATCGCCATATCTATGCATTTGCCTTCAATATCTGTTAAACATAGTGCACCATTCGATAATACTCTGGTCACAATGAATGGTCCTTGCCAATTCGGAGCAAATTTGCCTCTTGCTTCAACCTGATGTGGAAGAATACGCTTCAGCACATGCTGACCTACTTCAAACTTCCGGGGACGCACCTTTTTGTTGTATGCTCTTTCTATTCTTCTTTGATATAATTGACCATGGCATACTGCGGTCAATCGTTTTTCGTCAATCAAGTTTAACTGTTCTAGACGGGTTTTGACCCATTCATCATCATCAATCTTTGCTTCGGCGATGATCCGAAGGGAAGGAATCTCAATTTCTGCAGGAATTACTGCTTCAGTGCCGTATACCAACAAATAAGGAGTTGCTCCTACTGAAGTGCGAACAGTAGTGCGGTATCCCAATAATGCAAATGGTAACTTTTCATGCCATTGTTTTAAACCTTCTACCATTTTCCGAAGTATCTTCATTATGTTTTTGTTGACTGCTTCTACTGCTCCATTCGCCTTGGGCCGATATGGGGTAGAGTTACGATGTGTAATCTTAAACTGTTGACATACTTCTTTCATTAAGTTGCTGTTAAGATTAGCACCGTTATCTGTGATGATCACCTTCGGGATTCCGAATCGACATATGATATTTGAGTGGACAAAATCGACCACAGCTTTCTTGGTTATTGATTTGAATGTCTTGGCCTCAACCCATTTGGTAAAATAATCAATAGCTACCAGAATGAATCTGTGTCCATTGGATGCTGCCGGCTCAATTGGACCAATCACATCCATGCCCCAAGCAACGAAAGGCCATGGTGCCGACATTGTGTGCAACTCGGATGGTGGAGAATGAATCAAATCTCCGTGTATTTGGCATTGATGACACTTGCGTACAAAACTGATACAATCTCTCTCCATGGTAAGCCAATAGTAACCAGCTCGGAGGATTTTCTTTGCCAACACATATCCACTCATGTGGGGTCCGCAAACTCCTGAATGTACTTCAGACATGACAGTTGTAGCTTGTCTGGCATCTATGCATCTTAACAATCCAAGATCTGGTGTTCTTTTATACAAAACTCCTCCGCTCAAGAAGAATCCATTTGCTAATCGCCTAATGGTCCTCTTTTGATCTCTTGTGGCTTGTTCGGGATATATTCCCATTCTGATATACTCCTTGATGTCGTGGAACCATGGTTCACCATCAAATTCTTCTTCAACCATATTGCAATAAGCGTGTTGATCGTGGACTTGAATATGTATCGGATCTACATAAGCTTTGTCCGGATGGTGCAACATTGATGCCAGGGTAGCCAATGCATCGGCTACCTCATTATGGATTCTTGGAATATGTCGGAATTCCACTGATTGAAACCGCTGACAAAGATCTTGTAGACATTGTCGGTATGGTATGAGCTTCAAGTCTCGGGTTTCCCATTCTCCTTGAATTTGATGTACCAAAAGATCCGAATCTCCCATGACTAAGATTTCTCGGATACCCATGTCTGCAGCTAGCCTTAACCCCAAAATGCAAGCTTCATATTCAGCCATATTATTGGTGCAATAAAATCGCAATTGAGCCGTAACAGGATAGTGACGCCCTGTTTCAGAAATGATTACAGCTCCTATTCCGACTCCTTTCATGTTGGCGGCTCCATCAAAGAAAAGTTTCCAGCCAGGTTTTTTTATTTGTTCCACCTCGTCGATATGCATTGTTTCTTCATCAGGAAAATAAGTCTTCAACGGCTCATATTCCTCATCGACCGGGTTTTCGGCTAAATGATCGGCCAGTGCTTGAGCCTTCATTGCAGTTCTAGTCACATAGATGATGTCGAATTCCGTGAGCAATATCTGCCACTTTGCAAGTCTTCCCGTTGGCATAGGCTTTTGAAAAATGTATTTCAAGGGATCCAAACGAGAAATGAGGTAAGTAGTGTAGGATGACAAATAGTGTTTCAATTTTTGAGCTACCCATGTTAGGGCGCAACATGTCTTTTCCAGATGAGTATACTTAACCTCATAAGCTGTGAACTTCTTGCTAAGGTAGTAGATGACATGTTCTTTTCTGCCAGTGAGGTCATGCTGCCCCAATACACAACCAAATGAATTTTCCAAAACCGTCAAGTAAAGAATCAAAGGTCTTCCTGGCTCTGGCGGGACCAACACGGGTGTGTTTGATAAGTACCCTTTTATTTTATCGAACGCTTCCTGACACTCATCGGTCCATTTGACTGCAACATCCTTTTTTAACAATTTGAAAATTGGCTCGCAGGTTGTTGTGAGCTGAGCAATAAACCTGCTAATATAATTTAACCTTCCCAACAAACTCATTACTTCAGTTTTGTTTCTTGGGGGTGGCAGTTCTTGGATGGCTTTGATCTTTGACGGATCTAGCTCAATGCCTCGTCGACTGACTATGAATCCCAGCAACTTTCCAGATGGAACTCCAAATGCGCACTTGGCAGGGTTAAGCTTGAGGTTGTACCTGCGAAGTCTTAAGAAGAACTTCCTCAAATCCTCAACGTGGTCGGCCTGATGCTTTGATTTTATGATCACATCGTCCACGTATACCTCAATCTCCTTGTGTATCATATCATGAAACACTGTGGTCATTGCTCTCATATAGGTTGCTCCGGCGTTTTTTAAACCGAATGGCATTACCCGGTAGCAATAAGTTCCCCATGGTGTGATGAATGCCGTCTTTTCTGCATCTTCTTCATCCATTAGAATTTGATGATATCCGGCATAACAATCCACGAAAAGCCCTATATCATGCTTGGCACAATTGTCGATCAAAATATGGATATTGGGTAATGGGAAATTATCCTTTGGACTTGCTTTGTTGAGATTGCGATAGTCGACGCATACTCTAATTTTGCCGTCTTTCTTTGGTACAGGAACGATATTAGCCAACCAAACAGGATATCGAGTGACTCGAATGACCTTTGCTTCCAATTGTTTGGTGATTTCTTCCTTAATTCTCATACTCATCTCAGGCTTGAATTTTCTCAGCCTCTGGTTGACAGGAGGCACTATTGGATCGGTGGGCAATTTGTGGACCACTAAATCAGTGCTCAAGCCTGGCATGTCGTCATACGACCATGCAAAAACATCTTTGAATTCTATGAGTGCTTTAATTAACTCCTCTCGGATCTTTGGCTCCTGATGGAAACTTATTTTAGTTTCTCGGATATTACTCGTGTCCCCTATATTGATGTCCTCGGTATCACTCAAGTTAGGTTTGATTTTTTCCTCAAAGTGAATTAACTCTTTACTAATCTCTTCAAAAACCTCATCTTCATCATATTCTGATTCATAATCACAATATATTTCTTGAATTATTATTTCGGAACCAGATTGATTTTTAAGACTGGGCTGAGGATTCCTCATGCATGCCATATCACTAGAGCCAGCGTAAAATGAACTGTATAGGAAAGAAGAAAAAGAAAAGAAAACTATCAGGATCGATAATAAAAAGGAAATTGCTTTTTATTGGATGATGAAAGATAACAAGGTTTGCACACTTCAAACAAACTGTAAGATAAACTTTGGGATTACAACCTTGAAATAACCCAAACAAACTGAAAGAAAATCAAAATAAACTACCAAGACTCCTTTCGAATTGGGAGAGGAGTGGCTTTCCAATTATTGAGCTTTGTTTCTGGTCCAACGAATTGAACTTCTGCGTTGATACACCCTTCTCCGCCTTCCAACATATTCACATCACTAAACAATTTCTCGAACCTTTCAATTAATTCTTCCTCAGGATTGACCTGGGATTTAGGAATTGTTGTTATCGGGCGATTTTTAGCACCGGTCTTGACAAAAGACTTCGACAGCTGTGGTACTGGTTTTGGAAGAAACCATGCTTGGTGTTTCAACTTCCTGGCCCTTATCACGTCATTGGCGGTAGGTGTGAACCCTAAACCGAATGTTCCCCAGTTCTCGGGGAGAGACACTGGTTGTACAATTCCTTGCAGAGATAAGCCCAGACCTTTGCCGGGTATAAAGCCATTCTTCAGCATTTCATAAGCTACCATGACTGATGCAGAGGATATCTTTGGATTCGAAAGGTGTTTCCCCTCTGGAATTTTCTCTACCGACACCGTGTCGGACACTTGGTATACCCATGGTCCTTGGTCAATTTCTGTTCTCTCGACCGGTACAATGGTGCTGTTGTGAGCATTTAAACTTTCTTCTCCATACACGACTACTTCTTGATGATCTCATTCAAACTTGACAGCCTGATGTAGTGTTGACGGGACTGCTTTAGCAGCATGGATCCATGGTCGACCCAACAACAAGTTGTAAGAAACAGTTATGTCCAACACTTGAAATTCCATGGTGAATTCAACTGGCCCTATAGTTAGTTCCAATACTATGTCGCCAAATGAATCTCTGCTTCCACCGTCAAATCCTCGTACGCAGATACTATTCTTTTGGATCCTCTCCTCTTTAATTTTTAATTTGTTTAAAGTGGAGAGAGGGCATATGTTTGCACTGGACCCATTGTCAACCAATACCCGGGTTACTACGGAGTTTTCACATTTCACGGTGAGGTAAAGAGCTCTATTATGCTCGGTACCTTCCGCAGGCAATTCATCATCGGCAAATGTAATTCTGTTTGTCTCAAAGATTCTGTTGGCTATTTTTCCCAAATGATTTACAGAGATCTTTTCAGGAACATGAGCTTCATTCAGGATTTTCATCAACGCCAGACGGTGTTCCTCTGAATGGATCAGTAAGGACAATAATGAAATTTGAGCGGGGGTCTTCTTTAATTGATCCACCACAGAATAATCATGGAGTTTCATTTTTCTTAAAAACTCCTCCGCCTCTTCTTCCGTCACAGCTCTCTTTGTTGGCATTGGATTGTTTTTAGTTTTTCTCAGCTCTTCGGGAGTAAAACATCTTCCCGAACGAGTCAAGCCTTGCACCTCACACACTTCTTCCTTGATTTCTTTGCCCTTGTACATTACGGTCATCCGTTCATAGTTCCATGGGATGGTTTTGTTGTTGATGATCGGCAGCTGGATTACAGGTGCAATAATAACCCGATCTGTACGTGCTCCTTCCATGAATACAACGGGTTTGTTAGCAACCCCTGGTACTATCACTTTTGGCCTTTCTTGTTTTGCGGCAACTTTGCTCGATGATCCCTCATCGACTATCATAGACGGTTCATCACCATTTTTGTTCTGCTTAGACACCGGCTTCTCCTCCATTAACTGCTTATCTGGCTTGGTTTCATGAGACTTGATCATCATGACAGTTTGTGACGGCTTCTTTGTCTCCCCATTAGCTTGTATGATTTCTATCATGTTAGCCTCTTGATGGGCTGGCATTGGATTTTTATTGATATTTGGAGCTTCGGGGTTTTGAACCTCGATTTTATTAGTATCAATCAGCTCTTGTATTGCATTTTTCAAATGCCAACATTTCTCCGTATCATGGCCTGGTGCACCGGAGCAATATTCACAGCTAATGGTGTAATCCAGATTCTTTGGAGGAGGATTGGGTAGTTTGGATTGTATTGGTCTCAGCATGTCTAGCTGTCTCAGCCTGTGGAACAGACTATTGTAAGACTCTCCCAATGGAGTGTAAGTTTTCTTTTTCTGTTCCCTTTCTCCCCTGAATGCTGGCCTAGGCCTGAAACCTGGTCCGGGATAGGCTCGTGGGTAAGTATTTGGTGTGACAGGAGCACGCCAATTGGTGTGAACAGGTGGCTGATTGTATGCTTGAGCATGGTTAATGGCAAAATGAGGCTCTGAAGAGTGATAGTAGTGTTGGGATGAATCATGGTGGTAAGCTGATTGGCGAGGTCGTTGTTGATTATAGTAAAGCGGTGAACCTCTGGGTCCCGGCCAAATTCCTGAATCAACTACGGTTGCCTCCTCCCTCTTCTTTCTTCTGATTCCTCCTACCCCGCCTTGAATAGCTTGAGTAGTTGCCTTAATTGCTGAATAGCTCATGATTTTATTTGTCTTGAGGCCTTCTTCCACCATACCTCCCATCTTCACTACCTCGTTGAATGATTTTCCAACCGCTGAAACCAAGTGGGCATAGTAAGTTGGTTCCAAGGCTTGGAGGAAGTAGTCTACCATTTCGCTCTCCTTCATAGGAGGATCCACTCTTGCTGCCTGTTCTCTCCACCGAAAACCATACTCTCTGAAACTTTCATTGTGTTTCTTCTCAAATTTGGTCAAAGATAATCGATCTGGGATGATTTCCAGATTGTATTGGAAATGGTATGCGAATGCCTGTGCCAGGTCATCCCAGGTGTACCATCTTCCATGGTCCTGGCGTGTATACCACTCCAAAGCTGATCCACTTAGACTTTGACTGAAGTAAGCCATCAATAATTCATCCTTTCCCCCAGCTCCTCGCATCTTGCTACAGAAACCCCTTAAGTGGGCTACTGGGTCGCCGTGCCCGCTGTATAGGTCAAATTTGGGCATCTTGAAGCCAACTGGCAATTGTACATTAGGGAATAAGCATAAATCTTTGTATGCTACACTGACTTGCCCACCTAATCCCCGCATGTCTCGGAACGACTGTTCTAGACTTTTGACCTTCCTGAACATCTCTTCTTGTTCAGCATTTTTGGCTGGCTTGTCAATTTCGGTTGGGAGATCAAACCGAGGAGCAGTTGAATTGATTTCGGAGGCTTTGAAGGTGGGCTCCGGGGGTAATATTGGTTGTCTTGGGCCTGGAATGTAGGCTCACTAGGAGATTTGTGAAATGTAGCAGGGGGAGGTGCTACGAAAACAGGAGTCATAGGTGGAGGAAGGTACGGAACTAGTTTTGGAGGTGGAGACTGTGGTGTCTGAGAGGTGGTGCCTCGGTAGTGCTGATAAATGGGGAAACTTGGGGATAATTCAGTGGTGATATTATCCTGAGTTTGGATCATTGATGGAGCAGGGTTATTTGGGTAAGATGGGGGTAACTGTCCTGTAGACCAAGCTTGGTACATTTCAGCCATTTGCTGCTTGAGCTTAAGCATCTCTTCTTTCATTTTCCCGACATCCATCTCTTCTATCTCCATACCTGTGTCAACATCTGGGATAGACATACTTTCGGGTATTGGTCCTTTTGATCTTGTGTGATAGTGATAATATGGCAGTATACTCTTTAGAAAAACTAACTGGTTGAATTCTGAAAATGAACAAACTTGTTAGTCTTGAGAGTTTAACACATATATAATCACACGTTGAGATGCAATGCTCCTAGACAAATAATTCCTTTCTATTATGCATTCGCTCGGTTGCTTGTGTCGTCCCAGCTTTCTTGAAATTGAAAAATTGTCATTCGCTTTTATTTACTACATATATCTTTATCGTGGTGGTCGAATCTTAGAGATTGCCTACGTATCATGCCGAACATGAATCAGACCTTGCGTAGTTCAGAATAAAGTCAATCACGTTTATTTATTACACAAAGATGGAATTACATTTGAAAACTTTAAGAAAATAGCTTGAAACACACACGCTTAAATCAAAATAAAAGATACAATTCATAACATCTCACAACATGCCCCACTTTCCACTTTTGTTCTCTAATATTGGATTATCTGCTCAATGTGGGGCTTGACCTGGATGGCCTCCCAGCGTACGATACATCCTTTCCAACTCCATTGCTAGATGACGAGCAAAAGTGGGCGCATGCTCTGTAAACCTTTCATAATCCATTCCTTGGCAGTTTACATAACTTTGAGATGTGAAGACTGCCAGGTCGTGGATTTGTGCCCTGAAACCTTGGAGACGTTGGTCTTGATCTTGCAATTGCTGCTGACGAGTGGTGGCTATATCTCTGACACGGTTCTCACGATCTAGAGCTGATTCTAACAAAGCTCGGAGTCTGGCCTGCTCTAATCTTGCTTGCGCTCTTTCCTTGTCGAGGTCTGCTTGTTGGTGTTCTTTGTTGCATCTTCTTGCCTCTTCTAGTTGTGCACGAAGCTGGTCTTCTGATCGCATCCAATAGTCTTTTTCCTTATTGAATTGTGCCTTGTCTTTTTCGGACTGCCTATCTTGGCGTTCCCTGTTAGATCTGGCTTCTTCGTTTAATTGTTGGATCTTTTCTTTTGCTTTGCTCAATGCCCTTTCATTTTCCGCAAGAATGAAATCATAATCTTGCATTCTTTCAAAGAGATTGGCGATGGTTTTTTGATCCTTCCAGCTCCTCTTTGGCGTTTCAGAAATCCTTTTCATTTTTTGGAATCGAGCATGAAGATTTTCATTCTCACAAGATAGACTCTTTTTCTCGCCTTCAGCTTCTTGTTCTTGCAAATCTTTCTCCAAACTGAGGCTTCTTAGATTTTCTTTTAGGGCATGGATAGTTGCTTTGTACCCTTTTTCTTTTTCTCCCCAGATCAACCGCTCTTGGATTTTATCATTGAAGTTTTGAACATGGGGTCTTTTTGTTGGCCTTTTTAGCTCAGGTTCTGGTACATCATCCACGCGAGACCGTTTTTCGAACCACCTTGCATATCCAGGATTCATCTCACCCTTTGTAGTGTCTGGGACTTGAGTATCACTTTTCAAGTATCGACATCCATTCCACATCTGCTGAAGTAGAGCTTCGGGAATAGTGGCTTCTGGGTGTAATTCGATTACTTGCATACTCAAATCTTCATCATCAGGAACTATTTGATATCTCCCTAGTTGCCTTAAGACTCTTAGTGGTGCATATGGCTGAATGCTTCTTAATCCCAATAGTAGTAGATAACTATTTGAGGTTGACATATGTATTACTTCCCTCATCGGGAGCCATCCCAGAGTCCATTCAATTTGATTTGCCGTTAAAGCCTTTAGATGAGATACCCATGCTTCTATCCCTTCTGGAGCTTGATAATTTTTTGTTCTTTCCTCATAGCTCTCGATGCAATTATCATTTTTTGACCCATATTGTATGATCTTGGGCTGTTGTTGGAGATGCTCCATCACCCACATTTGCAACAAAATTTTGCATCCTTCGAAGACCGTTGCTCCTGATTTACATAAAGTCAGAGCCCGATAAATATCTGATAGAATGATGGGGACAGGGGTGTGATTTTCTTTGGTGGTAAGGATTTGCACAACTTTTGCGGTGCGAATATCAATTGTTCGCTCTTTATTTGGGAAAACCATGACTCCTAGAAAAGCCACCATGAAAGCAAATCGACGGTGAATCTGCCAAGTGTCTTTGTTTTGTTTATTAGTAAGGCCTTTTTCATGAATTTCAAACCCATCTGACTTTCCGAACCATGAATACAAAAAGTTGAAAGAACAACATCCATTGATGACATTGCTTTTCCTGATTTGACTGCTGATGTTCAAAAGACCGAAGAATCGATGTACTGAAGGAGCCTTTGTGAATATCAAGCTTTGATTTCTTAAACTTCCGTCAAAACCAACATAGCCAGCTATCTCCTCTAATGTAGGAGTAAGCTCGAAGTCAGAGAAACGAAAAACATTGTGAACAGGATCCCAGAAAGTTACTAATGCCTTAATCAGATCATCCCTAGGCTCAACTTTCATAATGTCCGTGAGATTTCCCAAATGTTTGACGACCCATCTTTGACCGTCTTCGCCTAAATCATACCACCACATTTGAAGCTGACATAGAAATTCCTCCGTACTTGTGGATGAGGGGCTTTGTGTAGTGCTCATTTTGTATCTGAAATTTAATTTTAATAAAGTCAAAATTTATTTTGGAAAAATTTATACTAAAAATCATTTTCGAAATTTTTTCTTTTATTTATTAAATATCTTTATTTCAAAACTATATTTTTTCGAAATTTTTAAAGCAACCCATTTTATTCCTTTCTTCTTACCAAGCTTTTATTTAAGCTGGTCAACAAGCATGTTTGAGGCGAATAAATGCACAAATAACAAGTAGGATGCATCATGATGGTCTTTTAATTTTGGGTTCACCTGTCCTAGACAGACCCAACCCCTGTGTTGAGTCTCCAAGGCCAAATGCATATGATGCAAATATTCGTTCCTACTAGGGATCCGGTACATGTCTGAGTTATTCTAAGTGTAAAACCTTAGGTTGATTGTTCTAAACCTGGCTTACCCAAACGGACAGTTTGAGCCGAAGTGGGGTAACGTACCGGGAGCACGAAAGTCTGCCCGGCCTAGTTACTTGTCCCAACTCCGTCTTATTTGGTATGACTTTAACAGAAAGGTGGGTCACGCGCACGTGTACACCATAAATTCAGAAGACTCAGAAAGAAGGGGGTTTCGTAGCAGTTGTATATATTCACAATTCAAATAATATTAAAGCGGTAAAAAAAACATTTAGCATATTAGCATATAAACAGTTGAAAATTATATAGTAAGTAAAGCCAATAAAAATAGATATTTTAAGCTCGAATTCTTTAAACCCTGAACCAATGGTTCTGGGTTCGTTCCCCAGCAGAGTCGCCAGAGCTGTCGCACCTCCTTTTTGCCGCGCCCACAGGGCGCGTGGGGAGTTTTCTCCAATTGAAGGACAGTCGAAACGGGATTTGTTTATTTGTTTTAGAGTCGCCACCTGGGAATTTTAAGGCGTCCCAAGTCACCAATTATAATCCCTGAATCGAGGAGAATATGACTCTGTTTATTATTCTGCGAACCAGAAATCCTGAGTAAGGAATTCTGTTAATCCGGAAGAAGGTGTTAGGCATTTCCGGATTCCGTGGTTCTAGCACGGTCGCTTAACTGTTTTTATTATTGGCTTAATTACCTTGATTTTATTAAATACATTGATGTTACATGTTTTTACTACCGCTTATTGATGACCCTTCTTTGAATCGAATTACGCGTACGTATATTCGTGTTAAAAAAAATTGCGGACTTGTGTCACGCGTACGTGTACACAATAACTTTTTATAATATATTTATTAAGCAATCATTTTTCGAAATTGTATTGGATCAAGAATATTTGTTTTTCTTGAATAATGAACCGTACATCTCGGGTTTTTATGAAATTGATTTAACGCCTTTTGGAAAAATCCTTTTATTAAATATTCGTTCGAAATTGCGCGTACGCATAATCCGAATTTTTGCTTTTAAAAATATAATCAGGGTACGCGAACGTATCCCTAATTGTGCAAAATATTCGTAATGATATTAGGGATTTTCCACAAATTGTTTATTATATCTATACATTTTTATGTGAAAATCATGATAAATTCCCATTTAAGGTGCCCTTAAATTCTTTGAAAAGAATTTACAATTTATTAAATGTTGACCGTTGATTATATTTTCCGAATATAAGTTATATTCATTTCAACTATTCAATTTCAAAGGACAGAATAAAAATATGATTAATACTATTTTAAAAAAAACAAATATGACATATATATATATATATATATATATATATATATATATATATATATATATATATATATATATATATCAAAGAATAAATTGCATATAAAACTGAAAATGAATGATTCATAAAGGAAGGAAATATTTTCCAAAAAAAATTTCATGATTTACTTAATGCAAATTCTATTTCTAATTACCATTGATATCAAGTGTTGCAATTGGTACTTATACATCTCGTTTCATTCTCATATACTCGCTTTTAATCTAATAAGCCTAATTATTTGATCAATTTGTCTTATGAAGGTAGATAGGTATCGAGTTTATAAGAAAGGAATTATTATACAAGTTAATTCAATAAAATTACCTTACATGCAACTTAACTGTATATCGTAAACATTCATAACATTTTAACATTGTAACAAGCTACATCATATCACCTTTCGCCAACGTTTATACACACATCTATTATCTTATAAAAATATACCAACAACACCATCTTAACCTTATTTAACAATAAATATCACTACTGTAATTTTCTTGGCACTTCTACATCACTTCTTACTTAACTAACAACAAAATTAAATAATGACCAACATTCATGCCATATTCCCTACTTTGACAATTTAATATGATTAAACTAATGAGATAATGAGCTAATATTATTACAAATCTTTATACGAACTTTCAAAGTAAGACAATTAGCTCATAGCTATCAAATTGAATTCACTACTAATTAACTAATATAAAACAAAAATAAAATTTAAATTGATGAACTTGGACAAATAGAAAACAGAATTTCAATTCAAACTTCATTGATGAGTCATGTTGAATCTCTTTCCAACTTAAAATTTAAAAGACATGTACCTGGTATTGGAAAACAAGAGAAGATGAAGCTGAGAAGCAGCAACAGTAGTAACAATGTAGCACAACAACGACAGTCCAGCAACACAGGAATAGACCAGTAACAGTAGGAATAGTAGTAAACCCAGGAGACTATAAACGACTCCAAGTATAGAGAAGAAGTAAAAGGCAGGAAGGTTCTGACTATTTCAGATCTTAAGCGAGGCAATGAAACAGTAACTATTCTTTTCAACTTCAAAACTCTCCAAAATGAATTCTGTCCCTGTATATTCAGTGTATCCAGAATGTATATCGGGTGTATACTTCTCACTCCGCCCCCTCTTTTTTTCTTCTCTCTATCTAGTTTTTCCTCTCTTTTTTTCCACCCTTCTTCCTAAATTTTCTCTTCTATTTATAGCAAAATTTTCGAAATTTTCAGATTTATTTTTTTATTGTTTTATTATTTTTTTAATTAAAAGAAATCCCACTTACAAATTGCTTTTATTTTTTTAGAAAAAGAAATCCCACTTTTATTTACTTTTATTTTTAAAATTCCAACTTTAATTACTTTATCTTATTTAAAATCCCACTTTTTATTTTTTTTTTTTAAAAGAGAATCTCACTTTATTTAACTTTTCTTTAAAAAACAAACCACTATCTTTTCTTTTTCTTTTAAAAATGCTACTTTCAATTACTTTAAATTTTTTTTAAATTTTCAGATATCTTTATATTTATTTTTTAATTCCAACCTTCTTTTACTTTTAAATTTTTTTTTTTAAAAATTTATTTTTTTTTTAAATTTTCTACATTCTTTTACTTTTTTTTTAAAATCATTCCCGAAATTATTATATATGTTTTTTTTAAAAATAAAAAATAAAAATAAAAAAAATAAAATAAAATATTTTCGGATTTTTTTTATATATAAAAAAAACAAAAAATAAAACTATTAATAGTGATAATTCACCTTTTATTTTTTATTTTTTTGGTTTTGTTTTGTGTTGGACAAAAATGAAGATGGGGTGTTGGGTTAATGGAGCGGACCGGGTCGACCCGGTTTGAAACGGACCGGGTCATGGGGAAAGTTGGGCAATTATTTGGGCCTGTGGTTTGAAATTGAAGAAGTGGCCCAATCCGATTTTTCTTTGTATTTTTGTTCTCTTTTCTTCTTTTATTTTTCTAAAACTAAATTATAAAAGTACTTAAATTATTATTAAGAACTAAATTAAGTTATAAAAGCGCAAATTAACTTCCAATAACAATTAACGCATAATTAAGTAATAATTAAGCATAAAATTATTCATTTGGACATTAAATGCTAAAAATGCAAAAGATGCCTATTTTTGTATTTTTTTATTAATTTAACAAATAAACATGTATAGACAAACATACAAATAGTTACACAAAATATCACAAAAATTGCACACCAAGAAAAATTATTTTATTTTTTGAATTTTTTGGGAGTAATTCTCATATAGGGCAAAAATCACGTGCTTACAAATACAAGTTAGCTTAGAAATTTACATGTTCGAGATAGGATTCAATTAGGAGTTTTCAGGACCCTCCTGGATAATGGAACTTAGCTTTAAAATTTCGGTTAGATAGCAACATTTAGTGTAAATTTTGCTGTAGGGTAGTATGATTCAGCCATAAAGTTGTCACTCTCAAGATAAAATTTGACTTTTGATTTTCAGGACCCTCCTGGATAATGAGGAGTAGTTTAAAGACCCTTTTAGATAACAAGATTTAGAAGAAGTCACACCTTTAGAAGATATAACTTAGATTTAAAATTACCGTTTAATTAATAGTTGTCAGGACCCCCCTGGATAATGGGACCTAGTTTTCAAATTCTCAGGAATACTTGGTAATATGATTTAGTTTTACACTCACATCTGTGCCTAGCCACCAAACTGGGGCAGAAAATTTTCTTTGTTTTGTCTGTTTTGTTGAAGTCAGGAGCCCGCTTGAAGAGCAGGGAATACATTTCAAGTCAGCAGTCAGGAGCCCGCCTGGAGAGCAAGGAATATATTTCAAGTAAGCAGTCAGGAGCCCGCCTGAAGAGTAGGGAATACATTCAAGTTTAGCAGTCAGGAGCCCGCCTGGAGAGCAGGGAATACATTCAGGTCAGCAGTCAGGAGTCCGCCTGGAGAGCAGGGAATACTTTTCAAGCTAACATTCAGGAGCCCGCCTGGAGAGCAGGGAATACTTTTCAAGCCAGCAGTCAGGAGCCCGCCTGAAGAGCAGGAAATACGTTTCAAGTCAGCAATCAGGAGCCCACCTGGAGAACAAGGGAGTACAATTCAAATTTTAACTTTCAAGTTCTTATTGATAGTTGGTAATGTGATTCAGTTTAACACTCACGTATGTGCCCAAATACCCAAACTGGGGCAAACAATTTTCTTTGTGTTTGTCTATTTTTTTTTGAAGTCAGGAGCCCGCGTGAAGAGCAGGAAATACATTTCAAGTTTAGCAATCAGGAGCCCGCCTGGAGAGCAGGGAATACATTTCAAGTTCAGCAATCAGGAGCCCGCATGGAGAGCAGGGAATACATTCAAGTTCAGCAGTCAAGTATCCACTTGGAGAAAGGGAAAACATCTCAAAGTGTAGTTGGCAGTCAGGTGTCCACCTGGAGAAATGGAAAACATCTCAGATTACAATTCAAGGCGGCAACAAAGGGATTCCACTGGGAGAATACAAGTTAACAAGGCAACAATAACCACAAGAGCAAGTTGGAAGATATAGATAGGATCTTGTAACACATAGATCGTAATCTAGTCTAGCTTTTTTTTATTTTATCATAGTGTAATAAGGGGATGCAGTAATCAGTAGCAGCAACAGCAATAGTGAAATCACAACTTCATGGTAGTCCCAGCTATCAAAACTTTCTGAACTACACTGACCTGATTCCTTTATAGCCAAGGATATGTAGGCAACCTCGGAAGTAGGGTGCGGTCAAATCTTTCAAAAACGCTTCCCACGGAGTATCCAAACGGGCAAAAATCGCTCGTATCTGCTCACTTTATCTTTGTACGAAAACTCTTCTTGTTTCCGGGCAAAGAGGGGCAGCTGTGAGTACGTGATTTTTGCCTCGCATGAATTACTCCTACAAATCTCCAAAATTAGGATTTTTCTTTTTATTTTGTTTTTAGGAATTAATTGCTCAATTTTCATGTTTGTTTATATTTTGTGTGCATAATTAATTTTTAAATCATGAAAAATAGCAAAAAATATCATGCACTACATATAGGATTTAATTTTACATTTTTTGATTGGTAAATTAATTTATTTTGTAAGATATAAAAATCACAAAAATAGCTCATTTTGCATTTTTAACTCCTTAATTTTGAATTTTATAGTTTTCTTTGAATTTAGGATTTAATTAATAGGGTGATTGATTAATCTAATTGGGTAGGTTAATTTAGTTCAAAATTTAATTTAGATTTTATTTTTAATTAAAAAAAAAAGAATAGGATTTTAAATTGGAAAAGAAAAAGAAAGGAAATAAGAGAAAAATTGGATTTTTGGGCTTTTCCATCGAATTTTTCTAGGCCCAAACGATTATACACCCATTACCCGTTCAAATTGCCCCACACCCGGCCCAGATCCGGGTCCAACCCGGTCCAAACCCCCTAGTACCCAAAACGACGTCGTTTGATTATACTTTGATCACGACAGTTGGATCTCCTTAATCCAACGGTCTAGAACTGGGAAGTTAATAATATTTATATGTCCAAACACTACCCTACCCCCTTTCATTTCGTCTCTTTCAACACACCTCCTGAGATCCTTACCCAAAACCCTAACGCCGCCCTGAAACCCCACCGCTACTGGTGGCGGCACCACCACCAATCCTCGCCAAAATCACACCCTTGAATCCTATCCACCTCCCCGTCCTAAATCTCCAAACAAATCCCCTCAAATCACCCCAGAACTCCTCGAATTTCAAATCTGAGTTCGAACCCTAAAAGCCCAAAGTCAATTTCCGTCGAATCTGTTGGCATGCATGACCATAGGCTTCCGATTTGTTCGAGTTTGAAGTTTGATTCAACGCGAATTGATGCTGCTCATTTGTTCTTGACAAAGAACAAGTGATTAGCATCAGTTTCGTTTTAAATCAAGATGTCCAGTGTTATTTCAGGTTTACTGGGTAAGTTTTCTTCCTTTTTCTTTTCCGTCCGTGTTTCACATTTTATTCCTCTTCTTTTCTTCTCCCTTTCTTTAGTTAGTTTTTTTTTTACTTTGATTGAAATTCGATCAAGGTTTTGAACCTAGGTTCCCTCTAGATTGATTTTGTGTTTGTATCTGTTCCGTTGGCTTTTCAGTTTTCTTTTTCAAATATTAAGTTTGTGGTATGTTTAGTTTTTATTAGTGCCATGCTTAAACTTCTTATTTCGTCTTTTGTTTTAGTCGAATAGTTTAACTTAATTAGGTCATTTTGAATCCCTACCTATTTTGTTAATTAGTCAGTCACTTAGTTTAGGTTTTGGGTTTTGGAAATTGTTTGAGTGTTTTCTTTTGCCTGCTATGAAATACTGATTTGGTTTGGGTTGTCTTTGCTGCTTGGGCTTTGAGTCCAGTTTAGACCTCACCTCAAGGGGTTTGTTTGGGTTCTTGGGTCGGATCTGAGCCCATGTCTGTTTTAGCTATTGGGTCAATATGACCCATTTTGTTCCCAAAGTAAAAACAGAGGGTCTAGGGGTTAGTATAGGAAATTTAGGTGGGGGAATCTCTTGTAATTGAATAGGGAAGCTTCCTAGAAGCTGGGATTGGGACTTATATGAAATACCGATTTTAAAACTAAGGACAGGAGAGCAAAAATGAAAATTCAAAAAGGGTTCAAGTGCAAAACTGAACCAATTCTCTGTTGCCCTAAAGACCTAGCCTATAAGGGCATCCTTACTTGAGGTTCAAGTCAGATTTTGGGGGAGAACTAAGAAATTCTGAAAATTCAAAATGGCTAAAAATTCTAGAAAAAGCACTGTTTCATTGAATGCTCTGTGATTTTGATTTCCTTTCAACTTCTGAAACTGTTTTAACTCATCCGAGGGAGAAATGTTGAACTTGGTCGTCAAGTTTGGTTTAAGGTTCTGCTGGGCTGCGTTTGATTAAATTTGATATACTGAGCTGTTATACATCATTTCTGGGGTTTAGATTTTTTTTGGCTGGTTGTTTTGGTGCTGATATCTACTGCTGCACCTGATGATACTTCATTTTCTTATCTTTGTTCACTTCCAGGTATTCCCTGCTTCTATGAAAAATGAAATGCAAGTGTAAAAGTTGTAATTGCCTGAAGATTCCATGAATGAATGTTGTTTCCTTTAATCATAAATGTTATCCATTCACTTACAATTTCTGAAGTTAGTGATGTAGTGTAATAGTATCTAGCCTGGCGTGTTCATCTTGATGTTGTAGTAATATAATATTTCCTGGGAAAACTCATGTTGCACCTTGTCTTGATGGAAAACATGAGGCCTGATAGTTTGATGGTGTGTAAACAACTCAAGACATTCGAGATTTTTGTGTATATGGACTGTTGCAGGAACGACGCTATTTTGCTTAATTAATAATTGCCAATAGATCTGAATGTTAGCATTTAAAGGGAAGCTAATATGTAGTCTGTATTGGTAATAAGCGTAATTATGTAGTTAATGTTTTGTTTTTTTTCAACGATTTTCCAATTCCTAATGTGTAAATGAGCATTATGTGAATGTATTTAAGCATGACAGACAAGTTTGGAGCAGTAACTATTGTAATGTTAATGAATCTTTCCAAAAAAAAAGGAGAAAAGCTAGTTCTTGATAAACTGGATTTTCCAGCTGATTGAGTGCCAATCGTCAGAAGTTGTTGATAATTCCTTCCATCATAGTTCTGAAGATTAAAATTGCATGTTATTTAGTTGTCAAGAATTTAAAGTCACATGTTATTTAGTTGTAAAAGCGATATCCTGTTTTGCGTTCTAAAATCAGTGGCATAGACTTCATTTCTCAGCTGCAGGGTTCCGAACTTAGGTTCATTATGAAGCCCAATCCTGAAAGTCCCTTTTGAATGAATCTGGGCTATTTCTTTATTGGACTATCAGTCCTCTGGTATTGGCTCAAGCCTTTTGGCGTGATTGGATTAACTTTCTCTCATGTAGGCCATTTTAATTAGTTTAAATGGAACCTTGGACTACAT
Organism: Nicotiana tabacum; assembly: GCF_000715075.1. Lineage (NCBI taxonomy): Eukaryota > Viridiplantae > Streptophyta > Magnoliopsida > Solanales > Solanaceae > Nicotiana > Nicotiana tabacum. The sequence goes on along the minus strand of NC_134087.1, from coordinate 1,316,498 downwards.
TTAGTGTTAATTAAGCCCATTAGTTAGATGGGAGGTGAGCCGTATTAGATAATACAAAATAGTTATGGCCCTCCAACTTTTAGCTTGAATACCCTTTTAAATGGAATTGAGGTGCGCCGTGCCAAATAAAATCCTAAATGTGTGACCCTCACTTACTTATTTCTTTTAAAATCCTTAGAACTCGGGGCGTGCCACTAGCAAATTTTTATGGCCCTCGCAAAGTTGCAAATTCGTAATTGCTTTAGGCGCGTTAGTTTAATAATATTACCTTCCTAAACTCGGGTGCGCATTTATGTGACCCAATTCCAAATCCCAACGATGTTAAAATATGTCAAAACCACGGGTGCATTTATGTGACATGATTTGAGACGTGTTTTAATAACGTTGCAATTCTCTTTAACAAATGAATAAAAGCGGTTACACTAAAAATGCACATAGGTTTTAAACTTGTACTAAAATTAGATAATTAAGCCGAATATAAAAGTTGAGCGACTGTGCTAAAACCACGGAACTCGGGAATGCCTAATACCTTCTCCCGAATTAACAGAATTCCTTACCCAAATTTATATGTTCGCGGATTGTAATACAGAGTCAATCTTTTCCTCGATTCGGGATTTGAACCGATGACTTGGGACACCATAAAATTATCCCAAGTGGTGACTCTGATTTTTTTTTTAATAAATAAATCCCGTTTTGATTGTCACTTTAAGTTGGAAAAAACTCCCTTATATATTCCCTTCCGGGGGTGTAGGTAAAAAAGGAGGTGTGACAGTTTCCATGAGGTTCTACGGAACATGGGGATAGTGGAGACCAATGTGGTCGACTTTGCTACTTTTCGTCTGTCAGGTTCCGCCAAGAAATAGTGGAGAGATTATTGTTTGACCAGACCACGTGGGTCACAGCTCTCACTTGGGACAAGTTCTCGCAGCTATTCTTGGAGAAGTATCTTCCTATCACTCGGAGAGAGGACTATCAAAGGCAGTTTGAGTGCCTTCAGTAGGGTTCTATGACCGTCACTCAATTCGAGATCAGATTTGTGGATTTGGACCGTCATGCTCTTCTTATACTTCTTACCGAGAGAGAGAGAGAGAGAGAGAGAGAGAGAGAGAGAGAGAGGGTGATGAGGTTTATTGAGAGACTTCTCAGCCTATCAGATTGCAGATGGCTAAGGAGACAGGGAGTGAGATTTCTTTCCAGGATGCAACCAATGTGGCCAGACGAGTTGAGATGGTTTTAGCTCAGGGGAGTGGTCAGGGGTCTGACAAGAGGCCTTATCACTCCGGTAGATTCAATGGGGCCTCATCTGGAGGTCGGGGTACTTTTGGTAGAGGCCATCATCCCAGACCATTTCATTCAGAACTTCAGACATCCCATGGAGCTTCAAGGGGTCGTGGTTCTTATGTACCTTCTTCAGGGCAGACAACTTATAGTGCACCGCCAACTCCCATCCGGGCACCTCCTCTTCAAAGTTATTATCGCGGTCAGCCGGCCTATCAGGGTCATTCTCAGTTTTCTCAACCGTCGTATTCAGATGGATGTTTGAGTGTGGTGAGTACAGGCATGTCTGGAGGACCTGTCCGAGATTAGTGTGTGTTCAGTCGCAGTAGTAGAATTCTCATGCCATGATTCTGGCACTGTCTGCCCAGCCAGCTAGAGGTAGGGGTTAGCCCGCTAGAGGTGGAGGTCAGACCATTAGAGGTGGAGGCCAGCCAACAAGAGGCCATCCCAGAGATATAGTTTAGGGTGGTAGGGCCCAGCCCCGATGTTATGCTTTCCCAGCCAGACCTAAGGCTGAGTCCTTCGATACAGTTATCACAGGTACTATTTTGGTTTGTAGTAGAGATGCTTCAGTTCTATTTGATCTAGGGTCTACATACTCTTATGTGTCTTCTTATTTTGCTTCATATTTGGTTGTGCCTCGTGATTCATTGAGTGCTCTCGTATATGTGTCCACGCCGATGGGTGATTCTATTATTGTAGATCGTGTCTATCGTTCGTGTGTGGTTGTTATTGGAGGTCTTGAGACTAGTGTAGATGTCCTACTTCTTGATATGGTGGATTTCAATGTCATTTTGGGGATGGATTAGTTGTCACCTTATCATGTCATATTGTATTTTCACGCCAAAACCATGACCTTAGCTTTGTCGGGGTTGCCCCGATTGGAGTGGAGGGGGACTCCTGGTTATACTACTAGCAAGGTTATCTCTTATATGAAGGCTCGGCGTATGGTCGAGAAGGGGTGTTTAGCTTACTTGGCTTACGTTTGTGATTCCAGTACTAATGTTCCTTTTATGGATTCTGTGCCAGTTGTTCGGGAGTTTCCAGAGGTGTTTCTTGCAGACCTGCGGGGGATGCCACCCGACAGAGATATTTACTTTTTCGTCGATTTGGCTCTAGGCACCCAGCCCATTTCTATTCTGTCATATCGCATGGCCCCGCCAGAGTTGAAAGAATTGAAGGATTAGTTGCAAGATTTGCTTTATAAGGGCTTTACTAGACCTAGTGTCTCGCCCTGGGGTGCGCCAGTGTTGTTTGTTAAGAAGAAGGACGGATCAATGAGGATGTACATAGATTATCGGCAGTTGAACAAAGTCACCATTAAGAACAAGTATCTGTTGCCGAGGATTGATGATTTATTTGATCAGCTTCAGGGTGCCAAAATGTTCTCAAAGATTGATTTAAGATCTGGCTACCATCAGTTGAGGATTAGGGCATCCGATGTCCCTAAGACAGCTTTTCAGACTCGATATGGGCATTATGAGTTCTTAGTGATGTCATTTGGTTCGACAAATGCGCCAGCATCATTTATGGATTTGATAAACCGGATGTTCAAGACCTATCAGGATTCCTTCGTGATTATTTTTATTGATGATATCTTGATCTACTCCCACAGCTGGAGGAGCATGAGCAGCATCTTTGAGTCGTTCTCCAGACTTTGAGAGACAGCCAGTTATATGCCAAGTTTTCAAAATGTGAGTTTTTTGGTTGAGTTCAGTTGCTTTCTTGGGTCACGTCGTATCAGCAGAGGGTATTCAGGTGGATCCTAAGAAGATTGAGGCAGTCAAGGACTGGCCTAGACCCACATCAGCTATAGAGATCCGGAGTTTCTTGGGTTTGGCGGGTTATTACCGTCGGTTTGTGGAGGGGTTTTCATCCATAGCAGCCCCGATGACCAGATTGACCAAGAAGGGTGCCCCGTTCAGGTTTTCAGACGAGTGTAAGGCAAAATTTTAGAAGCTCAATATAGCTTTGACTACAGCGCCGGTGTTGGTATTGCACACAGGTTCATGGCCACATACAGTATATTGTGACGCATCTCATATTGGACTTGGTGCGGTATTGATGCAGAATGGAAAGGTTATTGCATATACTTCGTGGAAGCTGAAGATTTGCGAGAAGAATTATCCAGTTCATGACTTGGATCTAGCAGCTATTGTTCACGCGCTGAAGATCTGGAGGCATTATCTATATGGCGTGTCATGTGAGGTGTTCACGGATCATAAGAGTTTACAGTATTTGTTCAAGCAGAAGGAGCTCAATTTGAGGCAGAGAAGGTGGTTAGAGCTATTGAAAGACTATGATATCACCATCTTGTATCATCCCGGGAAGGCCAATGTGGTGGTCGATGCTTTGAGTAGGAAGTCCGCTAGTATGGGTCGCCTTGCGTATATTCCAGTCGGTGAGAGACCACTTTCTTTGGATGATTAGGCTTTGGCTAATCAATTCATGAGGTTGGATGTTGCTGAGCCCCAGCCGTGTTCTAGCTTGTACAGTCGCTCGGTCTTCATTATTTGAGCGTATCAGAGATCGATAGTATGATGACCCTCACTTGCTTGTCCTTAGGGACACAGTGCGACACAGTAGTGCCAAGCAGTTTACAGTGAGAGATGATGGAGTTTTGAGGATACAGGGTTGTGTTTGTATGCCTAATGTGGATGGGCTTCGTGAGTTAATCCCAGAGGAGGCCCATAGTTTCCGGTATTCTATTCATTCAGGCGCCGCTAAGATGTATCAGGATTTGCGGTAGCGTTATTAGTGGAGAAGGATGAGGAAGGATATTATTGCATATGTAGCTTGGTGTTTGAATTGTCATCTAGTAAAGTACGAGCATTAGAGACCTGGTGGTTTGCTTCAAAAGATTGAGATTCCTGAGTGGAAGTAGGAGCGTATCACTATGGACTTCGTTGTTGGACTCCCACGGACTCAGAGGAAGTTCGACGTAGTATGGGTTATTGTGGATAGGCTGACTAAGTCAGCACATTTCATTCCTATAGCAGTTTCTTATTCTTCGGAGCAGTTGGCAGAGATCTATATCCGTGAGATCGTTCGTGTTCATGGTGTGCCCGTGTCTATCATTTCTGACTGAGGTACGCAGTGTACCTTGCATTTTTGGAGGGCACTATAGCGTGAGTTGGGTACATGGGTCGAGTTGAGCATAACATTTCATCCTTAGATGGACGGACAGTTCGAGCGTACTATTCAAAGTTTGGAGGATATGCTTCGCGCCTGTGCTTTTGACTTTGGAGGTTCTTGGGACTAGTTCTTGCCGTTAACGGAGTTTGCCTATAACAACAACTATCAGTCGAGCATCCAGATGGATCCTTATGAGGCATTATATGGTAGACGATGTTGATTGCCAGTTGGGTGGTTTGAGCTGGGGGAGGCTCGGTTGTTGGGTACAGATTTAGTACAGGATTCCTTGGATAAAGTTAGGATTATTCAGGATAGGCTCCATACAGTTCAGTCCAGGCAAAAGAGTTATACTGACCGTAAGGTTTGTGATGTGGCATTCATGGTCGGAGAGCGAGTGTTGCTTCGGGTGTCGCCTATAAAGGGCGTGATGAGATTTAGGAAGAAGGTCAAGTTAATCCCTAAGTTCATCGTACCTTTTGATATACTTGATCGAGTGGGAGAGGTGGCTTACATACTTGTGTTACCGCCAGGTTTATCAGATGTACATCTAGTGTTTCATGTGTCCATGCTTCGGAAGTATCATGGTGATCCATCCCATGTGTTAGATTTCAGCATTGTCTAGTTGGACAAGGATTTGACCTACGAGGAGGAGCCGGTAGCTATTCTAGACTGGGAGATCGAAGAGTTACCCTTCGATTCGTGTGCGATGGAGAGGTCAGCTTATGGAGGAAGCTACCTAGGAGTCCGAGTTCGATATGAGGAGAAGAAATCCCCACCTTTTCACCGACTCAGGTACTTTTCTATGTCCATTCGAGGACGAACGATTGTTTTAGAGGTGGAGAATGTGATGACCCAAAAGGTTATTTTAGAATCCGATTCCATGTTCTAAGACCTTGAAAACCTCCTTTTGTCCCACCTTGATTTGCGTGAGCACCGGGCGTGTATCCGGAAAGCCCTTATGTGAAAATTTAAGAAATTATGATTTTTGGCTTAAAAAGATAAATTTTGTTGACTTTGGTCAACGTTTTGGTAAACAGACCCGAACCCGTGTTCTGACGGTCCCGGAGGGTCTATAGTAAAATATGGGACCTGGGCGTATGCCCGGGATCGAATTCCGAAGTCCTTAGCTCGAGAAATGATTTTTTGAAGAAAATTGATAAGACTGAAAATGTAATAATTTAAAAGATTTTATCGTGTTGGTATTGGGCCCGTATTTTGGTTTTAGAGCCCGATTGTCACGACCCAAACTGGAGGGCCATGGCTAGCACCCGATCATACTTGCCGAGCACCAACATATATTTTATCTAACCTTCTTTATTATCTTTCAGGGCCGACGAGATCAATATAAATGGTAGACATGGATCATGGACAACCAACAATGAAAGATGATGGCATGAACATACATAACATGGGATGACCAGACAATCAAGAAACTATATATATAAGGTACGAGCTACCACGCTACCATGAAAGACTATACGACAAAAATCAGTTGATAAGGCATACCCAACTATACATGAGCTGACACCTGTCTATGAGCCTCTAAAGGAACATAAGTGCTGAAACATTGCTGGAACAGGGCCCCGACATACCCATAATATCTATAACAAAAATGCATACCAAGACCACGACAAGTACGGAGAAGGGATCCTCCAATAACTGCTGAACTGGGCAGCCTACTGTGGTGGGGGAGCTGCGTCTACCCATCTATCAGGACCTGCAACACGACATGCAGCGTCCACAAATAAAAAGGACGTCAGTACGAATAAAGTACTGAGTATGTAAGGCAGGAAAACATAAGTACGAGCAGTAATGTAAACAGGGATAGAGAATATACTACTTGTAACATCTAGGTACCTCAGAGGGCTACTGACATGAAATGCATGATACATACATATATATACATAAACTTTTAAAACATACGCCTCAGTGGGCATCATCATTATGTCATACCCGGCCGTAATAGGCTCGGTAAAAATGTACCCGGCTATCATAAGGCTCGGTAGAATCATACCCAGCCATGTGAAGCTTGGTAAAACCCAACTGATCAGTGGTTGCACAATAGGTGCCGTACCCGTCCGACTACAGCGCGGCTCGGTAGAGTAAAATAGAGACATATATATAATGCATGCTCGACTCATGGAATCACGTTTTAAACCTTTCGGAGTGACGTAAGTTTGGTATCCTCCGTACACGTTTTAGGACTAACTCTTCATCATGAGTCTTGTAAGAATCAGGAAGTACCAACAACATTGATAACATAAGAATAAGAGAAGCAACATCAACATCAATCATTCCATAAGAAAGGAAACAATGTAAGTACTGCTAGCTTCTAATAGTAGAGTATCTTGGATGCTCATTCATTACATAATGTACAATTGGAGTCATGCAAAAGAAGTAAAGGTATAGCCTCACATACCTTGTATATACTTCCCAACCTCAAGCTATGCAAATGTCACGACTCCTTAGTCTACAATAGGAGAAATGACACTATCATTAACGTTTAAGCGTCGTAACTATTATGTACCGACCACAACCTATTTTACGATGAAACGGACAGCACCTCCCCTATTTATATGACTTCCCACAAGTGAAAACAATCACCAAACAGCCCAAAAAACATCAATGTTAATCATATTGAGCCTCCCAAAACAGTCCACCAACCGATAACATTACTACCAAGCCTTTCGATATATATTTCACAAGTTCTAGCTTCAATGACTTAGCGGCAACTTGGATAATCTTAAATACATGTAGAGTAAGAGGTTCTTTACCTTTATACAGAAAGAACAACTCCAATTTGACCTTAATTTTCCACGAAATATCCCTCCAATGCTGTCACATCAACAAGGAAGCGAAACTAGCAATCAATTAGGGTTTTTCGGTACTAGAATCACTTTAGAAGGCTTGAAATCACCTAGGGTTGATATTAAGAACTTGAGCGAGTATTTATAGAACATAAACCCCATAAAATAACCTCCCACACCACCTGGAACAACACAAAAATGAGCAACAACAAGAAGAACAAAAAACTTACTAGCGTCACGGGATTCCCGACACTTGATTTGTGTTGTTTGCCCTTTGTTTGGGTCTTGAATCTTGAGAGAACCTTGAGAGGTGTTTCTAGGGTTCTAAGGTCTGAATGTATTGAAATAAAATGACTTAAAAAGGGTTGGATGCATCATATATATATCCAAATGTCTTAAACCGCCTAAGTGGGCTCCATAGAGAGGTGCTTGGCTTAGTCTAGTGAAAATACGAATATCTCTCTACTACAAGATTGTATCGACAAACGGTTTAATGCGTTGAAAACTAGACTCATAGATTTTCAATTTGATGGGTAGATCACCCCGTAATACCAAGTAAATTGGGAGATAAGCGTAGTAATATTTGACCTAATGTTTAAGTAAAATTATGAACCTAAGTTGCGACAACTTTTGTCGACTTTTGTTTCATAACTCGTTTGACTTCAAGACTTATGATACGGATATTATATGATTCAAATACCTTAAAACACGATCTCTTGAGTGTATTAAGCACCTCTAGGTTTACCCGAAAATAAGGCTGACAACATCCTTGATTCGTTTAACTTCTAATACTTGTTAACCACCCTTATACACCTTTGTATCATTTAAGACCAATAGGATTAACTTCTTAGCATCGTAAGGATAATCTCTTTATGGATTTACGTTGATTACCTTATGGCATGAACTAACGTATGTGAATATGGGTTGTAACACCCTCCCCCCTTAGGAACATTCGTCCTCGAATGTAAAGGTTTATGGGGAGTCCAAATCATCGTGGATTCCAATGGAAATTTCCGGTCAATATTCCTCTATAAAATGGTAACTAGCAAAAATTGCAAACAGTGAAGCCCAACGTATGGCCTCACAAGGTTATATTAAGTATAATGGATATGTACATTAGCTAACAAACATCTATAGGCATTTTATCTAACAAACGCTTACCTCATAGATCTATTTCACCTTCTTATGCGTCTTGCGTTCCCCTAGCATCCTCGTTATCTTCCTTCTGAAATAGGTAAGGGTATTTAGAATTCATCTCCTCTTCTGCTTCCTATGTCATTTCTTCCATATTCTTGTTCCTCCACAATACTTTGATGGAAGCTACATCTTTTGTTCTCAGCTTGCGGATTTGTCGATCTAATATAACCACTAGCACTTCTTCATATGATAGATCCTCTGTAACTTGTACATCTTTGATAGGGACGACTCAAGAAGGGTGTCCAATACATTTCCTCAACATAGATACATGGAATACTGGATGGACAAATTCCAATTCGGATGGCAATTCTAACTCATAAGCAACCTATCCAATTCGTTGAAGAATTTTATACGGCCCGATATATCTTGGAATCAGCTTACCTTTCTTCCTAAAACGCATAACACCCTTTATTGGTGAGATCCTCAGGAAAACCCAATCACCAACCTCAAACTCCAGATCGCGACTTCGGACATTGGAATAAGACTTTTGCCTACTTTGTGCCGTCCTCAATCGCTCCTGTATCACTCTCACCTTCTCAATAGCTTGGTGAATCAAATTTGGCCTATATAATTCTGTTTCACCGACTTCGAACCATCCAACTAGTGAATTATATCTCCTCCCGTATAGTGCCTCGTATGGGGCCATTTTAATACTATAATGGTAGCTATTATTGTAGGCAAATTTTATGAGTGGAAGATTGTCATCCCAATTCCCCTTGAAATCTAGAACACATGCTCGTAGCATATCTTCAAGTGTCCGAATGGTACGTTCAGCCTGTCTGTCAATCTGCGGATGAAATGCAGTGTTGAGATTCACTTGTGTGCCTAAACCCTTCTGAAAAGACCTCCAAAAGTTAGCTGTAAATTGAGCTCCTCGGTATGATATAATAGATACTGGAACACCATGAAGCCTAACAATCTCCTTGATATACAACTTCGTATAATCTTCCAGCATGTAAGTTGTCTTAACTGGCAGAAAATGGGCACATTTTGTAAGTCGATCAACTATCACCCAGATAGAGTCAAACTTATGATAAGAGCGAGGTAATCCAATAATGAAGTCCATATTAATCACCTCCCATTTCCAGGTCGGAATCTCTATATTTTGAAGCAATCCACCGGCTTTCTGATGTTCTATCTTTATTTATTGACAATTGGGACACAGGTCTACAAATTATGCAATAGACTTCTTCATGTTATCCCACCAATACTGCTCCTTGACATCATGATACATCTTTGTCGAGCCGGTATGGATGGAAAATCGGGATTGATGAATCTCATTCATAATCTTCTCTCGCAACCCTGCCACATTAGGCACACATAATCGGCCCTGGTATCTCAGTGCCCCATCTCTTTTGATCTCAAAAGCTGTAATTTTACACTGTTGAATGCTCTCTCTCAATCGTACTAAGATAGGATCTTCATATTGCCGTGCTTTTACCTTGGCTACCAAAGATGATTCTGATGTATTCTGTATAGTAACACCTCTGTCATCAGAGTTTAACAATCTGATTCTCATATTGGCTAGCTGATGAAGCTCTTTAGTCAACCCCCATCTACCTGCCTCAATATGTACTAAGCTTCCCATTGACTTACGGCTGAGAGCGTCTGCCACAACATTGGCTTTACCGGGATGATACAATATCTCGATGTCGTAGTCTTTCAGTAATTCAAGCCACCTACGCTGCCTCAAATTCAACTCCTTCTACTTGAAGATGTATTGTAAATTCTTGTGATCTGTGTAGATGTCAACATGGATGCCGTATAAGTAGTGCTGCCATATCTTCAAAGCATATATTACTTCAGCCAATTCCAAATCATGGGTTGGATAATTCTTTTCATGCTTCTTCAATTATCTTGATGCATAAGCAATCACCTGCCCACGCTGCATCAATACACACCCTAAACCTATACCTGAGGCATCACAATATTCCATATAACCTTCTGTTCTTTCAGGGTGAGTGATCACTGGTGTGGATGTCAATCGATTCTTCAGCTCCTGAAAACTACGTTCACAAGCGTCAGACCACTAGAACTTGGTAGCTTTCTGTGTTAACTTAGTCAATGGTGCTGATATAGAGGAAAACCCTTCTACAAATCTCCTATAATATCCTGCTAGCCCTAGGAAGCTGCGGACTTCTGATGGTGTTGTAGGTCTCGGCCAATTCTTTACTGCATCGATCTTCTGAGTGTTGATACTAATACCCTCATGAGACATCACATAGCCAAGGAATGCTACTGAGTTCAGCCAGAATTCATATTTGGAGAGCTTAGCATATAACTTACGGTCCTGAAGTGTCTGTAATACTATCCGCAAGTGGCTCGCATGTTCCGCCTCCGAAAGAGAATACACCAGAATGTCATCAATGAATACAATCACGAACACATCAAGATAGGGCCTGAATATAGTATTCATGAGATCCATAAAAGCTGCTGGGCATTTGTTAGCCCGAATGACATCACCAAGAACTCAAAGTGCCCATATCTTGTTTGGAAGGCCGTCTTTGGAATATCCTTCTCCTTAACCCTCACCTGATGATAGCCTGAATGTAAGTCAATCTTGGAGAAATACTTGGCACCCTGGAGTTGGTCAAAAAGGTCGTCAATCCTTGGAAGTTGATACTTGTTCTTTATAGTAAACTTATTCAACTATCGATAATCGATACACATCCTTAACGACCCGTCTTTCTTCCGCACGAACAAAATTGGCGTACCCCAAGGTGAAGTGTTAGGCCTAATGAATCCCTTATCCAGCAAGTCCTTCAACTGTGCCTTCAACTCTCGCAACTCTGTCGGGGCCATTCTGTATGGAGGGATAGAGATCAATTAAGTGTCAGGCAACACATCAATGCTAAACTCAATCTCCCTTTTAGGAGGAAGGCCTAGGAGTTCATCTGGGAAAACATCTGGAAATTCATTGACCATAGGGATTGATTGTAGAGTAGGCGGCTTCCCTCTGCATCCCTAACTCGAACGAGATGATAAATTTAACCTTTTGATATCATTTTCCTTGCCTTAAAATAGGAAATAAACCTACCTTTCGGTGTAACAATGTTCCTTTTCCATTCAATGACGGGTTCACCAAGAAACTGAAACCTAACCATCTTTGTACGACAATCAACATTTGCATAGCATGAGGCCAACCAGTCCATTCCCATTATCACATCAAAATCAACCATTTCTAACTCAAATAAATTTGCAAATTTGCCAAGGTTTGACGACTATAAATCATCACTGTGCAACCTCTATATACCCTCCTAGCAATCACAGAATCTCCAATCGGAGTAGATACCGCAAGTGGTTTACTTATCAATTTAGGTTCAATGCCAAACTTATTAGCCACAAAGGGTGTAACATATGATAATGTAGATCCCGGATCAATTAGCGCATATACATCATAAGAAAACACAGACAATATACCTGTAACAACATCTGGAGATGACTCGAGATCTTGTTAACCTATTAAAGCATAGGTTCGATTTTGAGCACCACTCAAACTCGGCACTGCACCTCTACCTCTACCACGACCTATCGACTGATGAAAACCCCATGCTGAAGGTCGAACTGATGAGGAAGAACCAGACACTAATCCAGTCGGCTGAGCCATACCACAACCTCCTATGTTAGGACAATCCTTCATCATATGGCCAGGCTGTCCGCAAGAATATCGCGCATCAGAACCTCGACAACACAGTCCAAAGTAGGCCTTGTCGCACTGATCATAACATGGTGTTGGGGGTCTCGTCTGACTAGTATCCCTGTGATGTTGTGAGCTTGATGCCTGCAAACTCTGACCTGGACCAAAATAGGTAAATCGATCATATCGACGCCTCTGAAACTGTGGAGGAGCACTAGCTACAGGTGGCACTGAACTCCTCAAAAACTGGGGCCTGACGCTGCCTCTGAAGTCATCAGAATACCCTGAAAATCTCTCCCTCTTATGCTGGCCCCTATCTTGCTCCCTATCTGCCCTCTGCTGGCACTTACGATCCTCTAGGGTCTGGGCATAAGCCTGAATACGAGAAATATCCATGCCCTCCACCAATGAGGCTGTTGTTTACTCATTTATCAGATGTGGTCCCAACCCATTCACGAACAAATGCACCCTATCGCTCATCTCGGCCACCATATGGGGATCATACCTTGCTAAAGAATCAAACTGCATACTATACTCTCGTACTTACCTTGTCGAAGGTTCAAGAACTTATCGGCTGTAGCTCGTCGTATCTCAACTAGAAAGTAGTGACGAAGAAAGGCCTCAAAAAATTCATTCCACATAGCTGGAGGGGCGTTCGGACCCCTGGATCTCTCGCAATTATCATACCAGAAAATTGTTAAATCCCGTAGCCGATAAGAAGCCAACTCTACTGCCTCTGTATCACTAGCATGCATAACCCGTAGTGTATGATGAACCTAATTAATAAAAGTCTACGGGTCCTCCTTAGGGTCTGATCCAGTAAACACTGGAGGGTCTAGATTAATAAAATCACAAACTCTCGTACTAGCCGATTTATCAACAACACTGGTATTCTGCCTCTAAGCCTGAGCAGCTACCAAGCTAGTCAACAACCGCATTGCACTCCACATATCCTAGCCTATAGTGCCAGATGGCGGAACTGGCGGTGTTGGGTGCCTCCTAATATCCTTTGGAGGAGACGGAGTAGATGAGGTATGAGGCGGCATCTCACTCTGAGCCTTATTTTGGCCTGCTCTGACTTGAGGCACCTGACTGGTACCCTTTCCCGTGGCTGTATCAAGCCATCTACTAATCATTTGCTTCCTAGTCGAAGGCATCACTGAAAGAAAATAAGGTGAATAAGGTTGTAGGTTAGGGAAAGTTGTGAATATTTCTATAGCACAATAGAGTGAGACTAGCCAGTTAGGAGTTATACTAAGAATGTCATTGGTCGTCTATTGATGCAGGGCTTTACCTGCTAGTTTTACTATACCAGCCATCTATTTCATATTTCGTATTCTGTATTTCATATCTCTTATATTGCTGTTATTTTATTATGCATTTTTATGGTACTAATATATCGGCTCATGTTGCTTTTTTTGAGCCGAAGGTCTCCTGGAAACAGCCTCTCTACCCTTCGGGGTAGGGGTAAGGTCTGTGTACATATTACCCTCCCCAGACCCCACTTATGGGATTATACTAGGTCGTTGTTGTTGTTGTTGTTGTTGTTGTATTAGAGACGAACACTTACGACTCAACTCTATGCACGATCTACATTCAGGAAGAAGGTAACAACCCTAGATATCATGTAGCCTCCTGATTATAAATGTGGCGCGCTACACATCCATAATCAAGACTTTACTAGACATGGCTTATAGACAATCCTTGGACAGACTTTCTTTGATACCAAGTTTGTCACGACCCAAACTGGAGGGCCATGGCTAGCACCCAGTCATACTTGACGAGCACCAACGTATATTTTATCTAACCTTCTTTATTATCTTTTAGGGCCGACAAGATCAATATAAATAGTAGACATGGATCATGGACAACAAACAATGAAAGATGATGGCATGAACATACATAACATGGGATGACCAGAAAATCAAGAAACTATATATAAGGTACGAGCTACCACGTTACCATGAAAGACTATACGACAAAAATCAGTCGACAAGGCATACCCAACTATACATAAGTCGACACCTGTCTATGAGCCTCTAAAGGAACATAAGTACTGCAACATTGCCGGAACAGGTCCCCGACATACCCATAATATCTATAATAAAAATGCATACCAAGACCACGACAAGTTCGGAGAAGGGATCTTGCCAATAACTGCTGAACTGGGTAGCCTACTGTGGTGGGGGAGCTGCGTCTACCCATCTATTAGGACCTGCAGCACGACATACAACATCCACAAATAAAAAGGATGTCAGTACGAATAAAGTACTGAGTATGTAAGGCAGGAAAATATAAGTATGAGCAGTAATGTAAACAGGGATAGAGAATATACTACTTGTAACATCTGGGTACCTCAGAGGGCTACTGACATGAAATGCATGATACATACATATATATACATAAACTTTTAAAACATACACCTTAGTGGGAATCATCATCATCATGTCATACCCGACTGTAATAGGCTCGGTAAAAATGTACATGGCCATTATAAGGCTCGATAGAATCGTACCCGGCCATGTGAAGCTCGGTAAAACCCAACTGATCAGTGATTGCACAATAGGTGTTGTACCCGGCCGACTATAGCGCGACTCGGTAGAGTAAAATAGATACATATACATAATGCATGCTCGACTCATGGAATCACGTTCTAAACCTTTCAGAGTGATGTAAAGATAATCTCTTCATGGATTTATGTCAACTACCTTATGGCATGAACTAACGTACGTGAATATGGGTTGTAACACCAATACAGGTCTGTTATGATATTTAGACCTTATCTGTAAAATTTGGAAAAAAACTAAAGTAATTTGTTGTAATTCGGACCTTTGGTTGAGAAAATAGAAATTTTAAAACTATCTTGAAAATTTCATGAGTTTTGGTGTTGAATTCATAGTTCTAGATGTTATGTTGGTGATTTGATCACACGAGCAAGTTCGTATAATGTTTTAAGACTTGTGTGCATGTTTGGTTTGGAGCCCCGAGGGCTCGGGTGAGTTTTGGATAGGCAACGAAATGATTTGGACTTAAGGAAATTTTCTGGTATGTTGCAGGTCTGCAGACTTCGCATTGTGAAGTCTGGTTCACAACTGCGAGCATTGCATTTGCGAAGAAGCTTCATATTTGTGATCAGGAGGCTAGGAAGGGGGTTTTGCATTTGCGAAGGTCACTATCACAATTGTGACTGGAACAGTGGCCCCATTTGCGAACATTTGTTCGCATTTGCGATGCTAGCAAGCCAGACCAAGCTTCGCATTTGCAAAGTAAAGGCTGCATTTTCCAGTTCTCATTTGCGAGTTGGCATTTGCGAACCTGTTATCGCAAATGCGATAACTGCGACTGTTCAAAATAATATTTGGACGGAATTTTCATTCATTCTCCCATTTTTCAAAACCAAAACTTCAAGAGGCGATTTTCCTAGGGCAAGTTCTTTCCCAAATCATAGGTAAATGATTTTTAACTTATTTCTTCGAATCTATTTCATCTTTTTTGCAAGATTTCATCCTAGAATCTAGGGTTTTTCATGGTGGAATTGGGTGTTTTTGGGTAGAATTTAGGAATTTCGAAATTTGGGGATTTAGATCTCAAATTGTGGTTGGATTCCAAAACCAATTGTATATCCGGGCTCGGGGGTGAATGGGTAAACGGGTTTTGGTCCGAATTTCGAGTTTGGACCAAGCGGGCCTGGGGTCGACTTTCGACTTTTTGGGAAAATGTTGGAAAACCTATAATTATGCATTAGAATTGAGTTCTTTAGCATTTATTGATGTTATGAAGTTAATTATGACTAGATACGAGTGAATTGATGGTAGAATTGAGAGGTAAAGCGGTGATTGAGCTTTGAAATACCCGTTGGCTTGAGGTAAGTGTTTGGTCTAACCTTGACTTGAGGGATTAGGGATCCCTGACTTGCTTTCTATGTGAAATACCATGTGTGTGGATTATAGGTGTGGTGATAAGTACCTATGTGTCGCCAAATTACTTGTTTAGCTTGTTCCCTTGCCCCGTTTCCCTATCTGTTGCTCTCATGTCTTACTTACTACTTGCTTATTGATGCTTCTATGTCTAATTGCTTCTTGTTAAACATTGTTTCTCTATTGGTGCTGTTAATTGTTCCATTTTTCCATTATATCACACTGTTGGTTTATATTGGTTTATTGGTGCTTCATGGTACACTTTGGTTGGTTTCGCTGTGTAGTTTTAATTGGTGAAGTTTCATAATTGTAGTGATATTCCATTGTGTTGGATTGAGGTATAAGTGTTGTGGGAGATTTGAGTTAACTTGTGAAACATTTGTCTTTATTTTGTGATTGGTGTTGATATATATATTGGGATCGAGTTGCACGCCGCAATAGGAGGAATTAGGGTGAATGTGATTGTCTGGTGGGATCGGGTTGCACGCTGCAATAAGGAGTAATAAGAGTGGACGGGTGTGATCGGATTGCACGCCGCAATAGGAGGAATAATGGTGATATATTGAGGAGTAATAAAGGTAGACTGGTGGGATCGGGTTGCACGCCGCAACAAGGAGTGATAAGGGTAGATATTTATATCATTATTGATTATATGGTGGGATCGGTATGCGCGCCACATCAATTGTTATTTGTGTATTCATTTCTGCTGAGACTCATTATTGTGGTGTTGAAACTCCCTTAAGGATTGGTTATAGCTGAGTATTGGTAGAAGACTGGGTTTAGTATTATTTAATGCAAGTTACTGTTATATTTCATTCTGTATTTCCTTTCTGTTTTATTATCAAATGTTGCAGGTTATAAATGTTATTATGACCCGCCGTAGCCTCGTCACTACCTCGTCGAGGTTAGGCTCGGTACTTACCAGTATATGGGGTCGGTTTTACTGATACTGCACTTTGCACTTCTTGTGTAGATTTCGGAGCTAGTGGCTGATCAAGAGGTTGGTTTTTGTTACCGCATTCAAGAGACCCAAGGTAGTCCTACAGGCATCCGTAGGCCATGGCGTCCCCTCCTATTTTTACTTCATTTCTGTTTTACTTTCTCCGAGACAGATGTATTTTCTTTCAGACCATTACTTGTAGTATTCGTAGACTGTTCATGAGTTGTGAAACTAGATTCTGGGTGGTATCTATTTCGGATATCATTAATAGTATATGAGAAATCAGTTAAATTATGTATTTCCGCTAAATTTAGTTTTGTTAGACTTTAATTATAAAAGGATAAAGGAAAGAGGTGTAATAATATGTAACGTTGGCTTGCCTAGCGAGTATAATGTTAGGCGCCATCACGGTCCCTAAGGTGGGAAATTCGGGTCGTGACAGTCCAAAATCACCTAACGAAGCTATCTGAACCATCAAAATTCACATCCGAGATCTTCTACACATAAGTCAACATCCGGTTGACTTTTCCAACTTAAGCTTCTGAATAAGAGACTAAGTGTCTCATTCCACTCCAAGGCCACTCCACACACAAAACAACCAACATGATGCGATGATATACAGCTAAACAACACATAAATAAGCAGAAATGGAAAAAACGGGGTTGTAACTTATGAAACGACGGGCCGAGTCCTTACACTTGTATTTATCCGCACAATGAATCAGTTTGTGTCAATTGTATTCATTCACGCAACGAATACAAGTTGTATCAACTATATTTGTTCGCACAATGAATGCAACATGCATCAACTATATTCGTTTGTGCAACGAATCAAGGCAAAATACAAGGGTATATGTAAAGGATATAAGCTTTATCGACAGTATTCGTTCATGGAACGAATACAAACTGTATCAACTGTATTCATTCGCGCATCAAATACAACCTACAGAATGAATACAAGATGTATAATTATATTCGTTCTCGCAACGAACCCAGACAAAATATATGGGTATAGAAAAAGAATAAAGCATATATTGACTGTATTTCTTTGCGCAACAAATACACTCACAGCGAAATTTAGGAGTATATGAATACAACCTGTATTGACTACATTCACCTACGCAACGAATACAACTAAGAATAAATACCGAAATACAAAAAAATAGAATGTTCTCATTAAGATTCAAACTCAAGACATCCTCTTACTAAGAGAGTGCTTTAACCAACTAGCCCATGAGAGCTTTTGATCTCTTGTTCCAGTTTAAAACAATTGATCTATTATTTTAGTACTACATGTAGATTTGCTATAAAATTTAAATATAGTTACAAATTTTAAATTTTTGAAAGTATAGCTACGAATAGTAAATACTATGTATATATTTGATGCGTCACATTATTTTCCTTGTTGTTCCAACCATATGAATTGGGCTAGGCTACCCGAGGACCCTAATAGGTCCAATTTGTAGCACGCTAATGGGCCTTAATGGTTTTTCCAGAATTTAGTAAAAATTACACGGGGCGCCCTATTTGGTCGCCCCCTTTTAACTTTTACCCGTTTTTTGTTTGTTTGCATACGTACCTATTTTTTTTGTTAAAAGCATTTTAAAAAGACATTTTTGTCCTTCTTTAATCAAAGACTATTGACAAACTGCAGGATAAAAACTTAAGCATGTTTAGGCTGAAGTTTTAGCAAATGAACAAAAAAACATCAGCTTGTTTAGACTGAAGTTTCAGATAAAAATCAGGACAAAATTGTAGACTACGTTACAAAACTTTATCATGTTTTGGTATGAAGTTTTAGCAAATGAACTAAATAACTTCTGCATGCATTAGCAAAAACTCTTTAGAAAATTACATGCAAGACTTTCTTAAGGATGTTTAGTCTGAAGTTTTAGCAAGTGAACTAAAAAACTTAAGTATATTTAGTCTGAAGTTTTAGCAAATGAGCTAAATAACTTCATCATGTTTTGTCTGAAGTTTTAGCAAATGAACTAAATAGCTTCAATATTGTAGTGACCCGACTGGTTATTTTGCTTTCTAGAACCCGTTCCCCTAAATAAGACTTCCCGTACTTGCGGGGATGGTTGGTTCGGGATTTGGAAGAGTTTGAGTTGAAATCGGAACACTTGGTTCCTTAAGGTTGGCTTAAAATGCCAAGTTTGACTTCGGTCAACATTTTGAGTAAACGACCTTGGAATCCAGATTTGAAGGTTCCAGCAGGTTCGTATGATGATTTCGGACTTGGGCGTATGTCCGGATCGGGTTTTGGATGAGCCGGGAGTGTTTGAAGCCTAATAGTGAAAGTTGTTTCCTTAAAGATTTTGAAGTTCTTAAATATTTGGTTTGGAGTGGGTTTTTGTGTTATCGAGGTTCAAACGGAATTCTGAGATTGAAAATAGTTCTGTATTGTCATTTAAGACTTGAACGCAAAATTTGGTGTCAATCCGAGTAGTATAAGTATGTTTCGTCGCATTGGATGTGAATTGAAGAACTTGAAGTTCATAAGTTTGATTCAAGTGGTTTTAGGGGGTGATTCTTAGATTTAACGTTGTTTCGGGCATTCCAAGGGTTTGAGCAAGCCCGTTTTATGATTTCAAACTTGTCGGTATGTTCGGGAAAGGCCCCAGGGTCCCCGAGTGTTAATCGGGCAAGGCTCGAGTTGAGTTAGAAAAATATTGGAAAGAGCTGAAGCTACAGGTTACTTTTATAACCGCACCTGCGGTTGTCCAACCGCAGGTGCGAGACCGCAGGAGCGATCAACCATTCGCAGGTGCGGCCAAGGGGAGGAGCCCAGGAACCACAGATGCGTATCCTCTTCCGCAGAAGCAGAACCGCAAGAGCGACCCCCAGACTGCAGAAGCGGTCCTAACCAGTGCAGCCCAACTCCGTAGATGTGGACCTTCCCTCATAGAAGCGAGACTTCATATGCATTCCCCTAACCGCAGGTGCGGAAATCTCTGAAGGCAGTGCCTTCATTTATTACGGGAATGTGTCATTTTTGATACATCTCATTCATTGTTTGGGTGATTTGGTAGCTTCCAAAGAGAGATTTCAACCTAGCATTTGTAAGGTAAGTTACTTCTCCTTAATGTGAGTTTAATATATAGTTTAGGGGTAGATTACACCTTGTAAATTAGTGAAAATTGTGGGTTTAGAGTAAAACCTAGGGTTTTGATAAAAACAAGATTTTACAAGGAAATTTGTTATGAAATGAAGTAAAAATCATATATGCTTGATCCTTAGGTTATGGGTAACACCTTCCCTGGAGAATTTCCGAAATCCGGGCACCTGGGCCCATGGATGGATTTTACGAAACTTGTATTTAGGGTTGGGAAATTACATTAATAGCTAGAATATGAACTCTTGAGCTTGTATTGACTAGTTCTTGCCTTGTTTGATTAGTTTTGGGATCGTTTGGCTCAGAATTGAGGGTTTGAGTGCATTCTTGATATTAGGAGTAAGCTTTGGAGCAAGGTGAGTCTCCTTTCTAATCTCGTAAGAGCAAAAAAACCCCTAGGTGGATTAAATAAATGTATATGATTGTCTATGGGGGGAGGCTACGTACGTACGTGGTGACGACAGTCCGGGCGTAGCTACTATTATGCTAATTGTCCGGGTAGTTTAGGACCCGTATCATGCCATACTTGCAAATGCTTGTGTTCTTTACTAATGAGATCACTTAGGATATGATAGGGATTTAAAATAAATATAAACGAATGTATGCACTTACTTGAGAACTTGTATGAATTTATTTGACAATAAATGCATCTTTATGTGCCTTCTTGATAAAAATTGCTATTTGTGGATCGGGCCAATCGTCTTGGTAGAAATAGATGCTGTCACACCTCCTTTTTCCGCACCCGAGGGTGTGCAAGGGAGTTTTTTCCAATTAAAGGACAATCGAAACGGGATTTGTTTATTTATTTCAGAGTCGCCACTTGGGAGGTTAGGGTGTCCCAAGTCACCAATTTTAATCCCGAATCGAGGAAAATAATGACTCTATATTACAGTCTGCGTACCAGAAATCCGGATAAGGAATTCTGTTAACCCGGGAGAAGGTGTTAGGCATTCCCGAGTTCCGTGGTTCTAGCACGGTCGCTCAACTGTTATATTCGGCTTATTTATCTGATTTTATACAAGTGTGAACCTATGTGCAAAATTTAACTTTTAACCGCTTTTATCATTTACCGTTATTTTTATCAAGAATTGCAACGTTATAAAATGTACCTCGAACCGCGTTACAATCAATGTACCCGTGGTCATCGACACACTTTGACTCCGTTGAGATTTGGATTTGGGTCACATCAATGCGCACCCGAGTCTAAGGAAATTAAATTATCAAAGGCGAGCCTAAAGCGACTAGCGTATTTATTTTGGGTAGGACCGTGGAATTTTACTAAACGGTCCATCCCGAAGTCTAAACGAATTTTTTAAAGCAAATATTTACTGAGGGCCCCGCAAATTGTATTTTTATTTGGCGAGGCTCATCTCATTCTTATTTTTTAAAAATGAATTGGCAACGTCATGGACACGCATCTCGAACCACGTCACAATCAATGTACCCGTGATTAGAAACACATTTCGACTCCGTTGAGAATTGGATTTGGGTCACATAAATGTGCACCCGAGTTTAAGAAGGTAAAATTTATTAAGGCGCGTCCTAAAGAGTCTAACGTATTGTTATTTTAGGAGGGTTGTGAGATTTGCTAAACAACCCGTCCTGGAAACTAAATTCTTCAATAATATACATTTATCAAGGGCCCCGCATCTGCGCGTTTTGTTTATTTTCATCGAGGCTCATCTCGTTCTTATTTTAAAAGGATATCCTATAGCGACTACGTTTCTTGTCGTGTTTGTCTCTATCAATTGAAAACAGTAGATAGTCCTAATTAATTACATGCTTGCAAGTTGTTTGTAACGGAATTCGGAAATGCTTTAAAAAATCAGGACCGAAGCTGCGTGCACAGTCAGTCGAATAAATAATCACGGGCCCAAATCCAACCCATGTGTGATGGGCCAAACCTGGGCCACTGCTTGCTCGAAGCAGGCCTGCTTGGCCTGTTTCGACCCGAATTCGACCTTCATGGGTTCGATATTGCAAGTTTTATGTTCTTTGTCTTAACAGGTGGTTTACTAGTTATGTGAGACCATTAATCAGAAAAGGAAGAGCTCAACCCGTGATGTACAGTTTTCATGCTTGGCATACGTTACAGCATATACTGCAAAGTAAACTAAATCTGAGATGCAACCTAATTCATTGAGAACACATTTATCTAACAGCATACATATACAACTATCATTTGATCCCCTACATTGACATCAACTAGACTTGTAAGCTACCTTCAGTATCCCAAAATGTGAGCTATTAGACACTACATGACACTCAACACAACAGTACATTTATATAAACAACATCTGCAGATCTTCTCTTTTACATTCATTGCTCAAACTTTCGAATTACATTGGTAGTGTAATTGTGTACCTGGTATAGAGGACAAAGAAGAAAGGAGTGATCAGCTGGGCAGTATGAAGTAAACACAGCAACAGCAGATACACAGCAACAGCACAGCAACAAACCAAACCAAATGTTTTCCACAACCCTCAGACGACCAACAATATTTCCCAGAACAAAAGAACTAGCAGATAGTCGAGTACCAACCCAGCAATCCCAGGAAAGAGTAAGGAAATAGCAGCAATAACTGAGGGTTCAATGCAGTAAAACCACCAGTTCAACAACCACAAACAACTCAGTCAATGCAAGCAACAGAACTTGGCCAAGACAGCTTGACCAATATGCACTCTTATACAACTTTCAAGCAGTGTTTGGTTACGATGTTTATTGGAAACTAACTTATGTTTTTCAGTTTTCTTTGAACTCACTAGACCTCTCTTTAGACTAAAAATTTTCCAGCCTTTTGTTTTCTCCTCTCTGAAAGCTAAAAGTCCAGCACCTTTTTAGTTCTGCAACAGCTTATTTATAAGCCAACAACCCAGTGCAGTCAAGCTGCCTGGATCCTGCCAGTTGCAATCTGCCCATACCCCTTAACTCCCCATGCCTAAAGGCATCTTTCTCGGTAAACTTAATCAGCCCCCCATGCTTTGTCCTATTGCTCTAATCAAGGATTATGGGTGCAATAAAGTATTCATTTGAACCCATGCTCTTATGTTTTGTTCCCCATTGTTATTAGGTTAATAGTATTTTAATTAACACTTGACATATTCTTAAGTTAAACCCCCTAATCAGGCTTTGTCTTATGCCAAAACTACCCTTAACCTTGCATGTCACTGTATTACCATAACTTTTAATAATTAGTATATAAACCTCTTTGATTTCAGCTAACTACTGACTACTTAACTTAAACTCAATGCTGCCTTCAGGTGAATCTGTTAGCTTTCCACAGTTAACAATCAATTTTCAGCCTAAATTCAAACCAATGGTTCCAATTTAATCAAACGTGGGTGCCAATTAAAGGGTACCAGTTGGTCATGCCGATACAAGGAACACCAACAAGAAACAGGCATAGTAATCAATACTGAAATGCAACTCCTGATTTTCTAATCTTTCAAGTGAATTTAGTTGACGATGCTTATTTAAACGACTACGCGAACTATAATATACATCGAACAACCAACAAAATCAACAAACAAATCAACTTTAAACTCAAAATGTACACACAGGGATAGACGAGTCAGAAACCAAAACAAACCAGAACATGTATGACAGATAGAGTTTAAGATGACAAAATAAAAGGAAAAATACCTCCGGGACCTGAAACTAAGACTGACTCAATGCTCGAACTCGGGCCAGGTGATTTTGGGGTCTTATGGACTTTAACCGAAGCGTTCTCAACTGAGAACACTTCGGTAAAAGTCTGCTAGGCCCTGATCCTGACACTGATTCGGAAAAAACCCATAGATCTGAATCCTAGGGCTCTTGAGGTTCGATTTGGGAACCGTTCAATTCCAGTCAGATTCGAACGGAACCTAAGCCATTCAGGGGGTGAGGGAGGTCAGGAGGGGCCGTGGTGTGAGTTTGGGGTCAATCGGTGTAGATCTGGTTTTTACTCGAATCTTCGTTGGAAGATTCGAGAAGCTACGGGTTGATTCGAGGTGAAAGGTTAACGGTTTCATGTTCAGGATGGTTGGGTGCGTCGGGGATGTTATTTTGGTGGTCATCGGAACTGTGGTTACCGGGCTCACGGGGGAAAACCTAGGCTGCTAGGGTTTGAGAGGAAAGGGGTCCTGGGGAAGATGGTGAACAGTGGCTGAAGGGGGGTGTGGCTTGGGGCGTGGGGGTAAGGGGTTAGGTTTATATATGTATTGAGGGTTTAGATCCTGGCCATTGGATCAATTGAGATCAAGGGCCAGGATCTACTTATTGAGGAGAGACGACGTCGTTCGGGAGATGATAGTGGGTTAAAACCGGGTAGGGGATTGGATCGGGTCATGTTGACGGGTTTAAAGGAGGACCTGGATCCGTTGGATCAATGGGAATGAACGGCCCAGATTAACCGTCCCTGAAACGACGTCGTTTCAGGAGGTGCCTGGGCAGGCCTGGTCTGGACCGGACTTGTGCTGGTTTGGGCCCATTTTTTTTGTTTTATTTCCTGGGCCTAACCCGTTTTTCAATCCCTCTTTTTTGTTTTTTTTCTATTTTATTTTTTCCTTTTAAAACAAAAATGAAATAACAAACAATAAAATAATGAAATTAAAACCAACAACAATGCAACATTTTAACACAATTATCACAAAAATATTTCGGTAAGTTAACTAAAGCCTAGAACGAACGATGCACATATATTTTTTTGAATTTTCTTTTACTGACCGAATTATGGTTTAATCACCCTGACATGCATATTTTGTATTTTGTTTGTTAATGATTAAATGCAAAAGGGACAGGTCCACAAATGACTAACAACACATGTCACGAAAAACTCGAACAATTGTACAGCGAAATCATTTGTCACTATTTTTTATTTTCTTTTGGAGCGATTGTCCGTAAAGCAAAAATCACGTGCTTACAGCTGCCCCTCTTTGCCCGAAGACACGAAGGGTTTTCGCGCAAAGATAAGCGAGCGATTTTTGCCCGTCCGAATACTCCGTGTGAAGCATTTTTTGAAAAAGATTTGACCGAACCTTTGCTTCAGAGGTTTCCTACATATCCTGGGCTGAAACAGGAATCAGGTCAATGTAGTTCGGGAAATTTTGGTAGCTGGGACTACCGTGTGACTGTAGTGTTTGTTGTTGTTGTGCGCTGTTGTATGCTGCTGTAGGATGCTACTGCTCAACCGATCTCCCTATTACATTGCTCTAAAAGGAAAACAAGAAGCTAAGTTAAACTGAGGATCCTGAAATTTCATCCATCTTCAACTTGTTCTTGTTGCCTTGCTTTCTTGTCGGCTAATGCTTTCCTCCGACGCCTTTATTTTGTGAACTTGGAGATGATGCTGGTCCTTCACCTTTTCTGAATGTCAGTTCTCATCAATTTGCTTGATTTGCTGGGGACACGGCTTTCTTCTTTAGATCTTCCAATGGTTTCTTCAGTGATACGGCTTTTCATCAGAATTGTTATACTGGCATGCTACAACGTTCCCAAACTACTTCTTTTGAGACGCGTTCCTTCTTCCCTTTGAATGTGCGCTTGCTTTTGCAGTTGTCTGCTTCTTGGTGCTGGGGATTTTATTGTTTCCCGTTTGGGGATCTCTGTTGTAACCTTCTGTCTTCAGGTGGGGTGACTGATTCCAAAATCTAGAACTTAAAAGTATTCCCGCATTATACTGGTGGGCGACCTAGAACTTAAATGTATTCCCGCATTATACTGGTGGGCGACCTAGAACTTAAATGTATTCCCGCATTATACTGGTGGGCGACCTAGAACTTAAAAGTATTCCCGCATTTTACTGGTGGGCGACCTAGAACTTAAATGTATTCCCGCATTATACTGGTGGGCGACCTAGAACTTAAATGTATTCCCGCATTATACTGGTGGGCGACCTAGAACTTAAATGTATTCCCGCATTATACTGGTGGGCGACCTAGAACTTAAATGTATTCCCGCATTATGCTGGTGGGCGACCTAGAACTTAAATGTATTCCCGCATTATACTGGTGGGCGACCTAGAACTTAAATGTATTCCCGCATTATACTGGTGGGCGACCTAGAACTTAAATGTATTCCCGCATTATACTGGTGGGCGGCCTAGAACTTAAATGTATTCCCGCATTATACTGGTGGGCGACCTAGAACTTAAAAGTATTCCCGCATTATACTGGTAGGCGGCCTAGAACTTAAATGTATTCCCGCATTATACTGGTGGGCGACCTAGAACTTAAAAGTATTCCCGCATTATACTGGTGGGCGACCTAGAACTTAAATGTATTCCCGCATTATACTGGTGGGCGACCTAGAACTTAAAATGTATTGGAATTGTTTCCCCGTTCTTCCGAGAAAATTTTCGACAGTCGGCAGAAAATTTTCTGCCCCGGTTTTTGGTGACTTGCATGGCGATGCGTCTTGCAGCCATCATCAATCCTTTGTTTTCCTGCGGCAGACAAAAGGATTTAATTAGTCTTTATCGTGGTGGTAGAGGGTGCCTTTCTGGCGAGCAATTTTCTTTCTTCCTTTTCTTGCTCTTTGTCCCCATAATTGGTTGGCGGGCAAAGTCGCCTGTTGGGGGTCTCTAGCCTGCTGGGGATTGGTTTTCAATTTATCCCCTTTTCTGCTTTCTTTTAAAACACATGATGTGGGAGTCTGCTTCTAACTCCCGAAACCACTCCCTTTTGGAGCTTACTTCTTCCAACATTTCCGAGCACAATCCCTGCATTGCCTGAGGCCGGCCTTTAAGACTGTTTGTATTACCCTGCATTGGGTGAATTCCCCTTCGGTTTCTGGTAGTAAGCTTCGACAAATCCTTTAAAGACCCATTTTAGGAAAAGAAATAAAGATATGAAAAAGAGAAAATCTTTCTGAACCAATATTTTGTGGGAGGAGACAATCAAAAAAACTTATCTGGATGACACAACTGGTCCCCGTGATCATGACGTGCACCATAGATTCCCGACCCAGTCTATTTGTATCAATCGATTTGTCCGACGGTCTGACTTGCTGGGGATGATAAATGGATGTTCATCTTGTTGCGAATGTGGTAGCTTTTGCTGCTCTATCTTGTCGCCTCATAGTGCCCTTCGAGGGGTTTTCACTAATGAGACTCTCTCTTTTCTCTCATCTCCCGGCGCCTTATGGTGCCTGTGAAGGTTTTCACCAATAAGACTCTCTCATTTCATATCCCTCATCTTACATCGCCTCTTTGTGCCTGCGAAGGTTTTCACCGATGAGACTCTCTCATTTTATTTCTTTTCGAGGAATCGGGGTGTTGTAGATATGACCCTCTCTTCTGGAGATTCTTTTGACTATCAACTCATTCCCATTCTTACGATCCTTTTCTTTGCTGGGAATCGGTGTATTATTCTCGGCCTTATTTGCCAGATTTGGCATCTCTCGAACATTGATCGGGAGGTCTTTTGGATGTCGATGTTGGTTTCGGTGTGGGATTGAAGGAAGGCTAAAAAATGAAAACAACTTGGAGGGTGATGTGCTACAACTTTTGGAATCAAACCTTTGTTGGAACTTAAAACATAACTTCTGCCCCAGTTTTCTTGCTTGGGGAATTTATTTATTTTTTACTCTTATGTTGTGCTACGTGCGTTACGCACGCTGTGTCTATTATGCACACTATGTACATTATGCATCCTATATTTATTATGATGCATACTATGACCGAGCCGTGAGGCGCCTACGTATCCTCCTGGAGGAATCAGGTCAAACGTAGTTCCCACGGTTTTATATTCCTTGATTTTTCTTTTCTTTCTTTTCATTTTCTTTTCCTTTTCTTTTTCTTTTTCTTTTCTTTTCCTTTTTTTTTTTCTTCTTTTTTTTTTTCGTATCTTTCCCATTAGTGATTCCAAAAAAGGGGTATTGAAAGAATTTGCTTAATGCTCAAAGGGGAAAGCGAGGGTTAAAAGTGTTTGGGTAGAAGAAAGAATTGCCTCCGTCATCTCATTATCCAATAAATGCCAGATACAAACAAACAAACCGAATAATTGCCGTATTTAAAGAAATTACGCATAATATCTCTTGACTGCATCTGAATTGATAGCCATGTCGACACATCTACCTTCGACATCTGTCAAGCACAAAGCACCGTTGGACAATACTCTGGTCACGATATAAGGCCCTTGCCAATTTGGGGCGAACTTGCCTTTCGCCTCGACCTGATGTGGGAGGATCTTCTTCAATACCTGCTGCCCTACTTCAAACTTCCTAAGGCGCACCTTTTTATTATACGCTCTAGCCATTCTCTTCTGGTACAGCTGACCATGGCACACTGCTGCCAATCTTTTCTCATCTATCAAGCTCAACTGTTCCAAGCGAGCTTTGATCCATTCATCATCATCAATTTCGGCTTCAGCGACAATTCGGAGGGACGGAATTTCGACCTCCGCTGGTATCACGGCCTCAGTTCTGTATACCAACAAGTAAGGAGTTGTGCCTATGGAGGTCCGGACGGTAGTGCGGTACCCCAATAAAGCAAAGGGTAATTTCTCGTGCCACTGTCTGGACCCTTCTACCATTTTTCGCAGTATCTTCTTGATATTCTTATTGGCTGCTTCGACTGCTCCATTTGCCTTAGGACGATATGGGGTGGAATTGCGGTGTGTAATCTTAAATTGTTGGCATACCTCTTTCATCAGGCTGCTATTAAGATTCGCACCGTTATCCGTGATGATCACTTTTGGGGTCCCAAATCTGCAGATGATATGGGAGTGAACAAAGTCCACCACTGCCTTCTTGGTTACCGACTTGAAGGTTTTAGCCTCAACCCATTTGGTGAAGTAATCAATGGTTACTAGAATGAACCTGTGACCGTTGGACGCTGCTGGCTCGATGGGCCCAATGACATCCATGCCCCAGGCCACAAACGGCCAAGGTGCTGACATCGTATGTAACTCTGTTGGCGGAGAATGAATTAAGTCTCCATGTATCTGGCACTGATGGCATTTCCTCACGAAAGTGATACAGTCGTGTTCCATGGTGAGCCAATAACACCCTGTTCGAAGGATTTTCCTTGCCAATACATATCCACTCATGTGCGGCCCACAAACTCCAGCATGTACTTCTGCCATAACCGTTGTTGCCTGCCGTGCATCTATGCATCTCAACAATCCCAAATCCGGGGTTCTTTTGTACAATACCCCCCCACTGAGGAAGAAACCATTCGACAACCGCCGAAGGGCTCTTTTCTGGTCTCCAGAGGCATGTTCTGGATATATCCCCATCCTGAGGTATTCTTTGATATCATGAAACCAGGGTTCGCCATCCGCTTCTTCTTCTATGGCATTGCAGTAGGCGTGCTGATCACGGACCTGGATGTGTAGAGGATCAACATACATTTTGTCAGGGTGGTGCAGCATTGATGCCAAGGTGGCCAAGGCATCTGCAACCTCATTGTGAACTCTCGGGATGTGTTTGAACTTCACCGATCGAAATTGCTTGCTCAGATCATGCAAGCATTGTCGGTATGGTATGAGCTTTAGATCTCGTGTTTCCCATTCACCCTGAATTTGATGTACCAAGAGGTCCGAGTCTCCCAAGACCAAGACGTCTTGGACATCCATGTCAGCAGCCAAGCGCAGACCCAGAATGCAAGCCTCATATTCGGCCATATTGTTAGTGCAGTAGAAACGCAGTTGGGCCGTAACAGGATAATGCCGTCCTGTTTCAGAAATGAGTACTGCCCCTATTCCAACCCCTTTTGCGTTTGCAGCTCCATCGAAGAAAAGCTTCCAACCTGACTCCTCGGGTAATTCCAACTCATTCGTATGCATCACCTCTTCGTCAGGAAAATACGTTCTTAAAGGCTCGTATTTTTCGTCAACGGGATTCTCTGCCAAATGGTCTGCCAGTGCCTGGGCTTTCATGGCCGTCCTCGTTACGTAGATGATATCAAACTCTGTGAGCAGAATTTGCCACTTTGCCAACCTTCCCGTGGGCATAGGTTTCTGAAAGATATACTTCAATGGGTCCAAGCGGGATATGAGATAAGTAGTATATGAAGACAGGTAGTGCTTCAACTTCTGAGCTACCCAAGTCAGGGCGCAGCATGTTTTCTCGAGTTGAGTGTACTTGACCTCATGCACTGTGAATTTCTTGCTAAGATAGTAGATGGCCTGCTCCTTCCTCCCTGTGTCATCATGTTGCCCCAGTACACAACCAAATGAATTTTCCAAGACCGTCAGGTAAAGGATTAGGGGTTTCCCGGGCTTAGGCGGGACCAACACGGGTGGATTAGACAGATACCCTTTGATTTGGTCGAAAGCCTCTTGACACTCTGTCGTCCAACCTTCTGCAGCATCCTTTCTCAGTAGCCGAAATATGGGTTCACAAGTTGCTGTGAGTTGAGCGATGAACCTGCTGATGTAATTGAGTCTACCCAGCAAACTCATTACCTCTGTTTTGTTCCTTGGCGGTGGCAAGTCTCGGATGAATTCAATTTTGGATGGGTCTAACTCAATCCCCCGTCGACTGACGATGAATCCTAGCAACTTTCCTGATGGAACCCCGAATGCGCATTTGGCCGGGTTAAGCTTGATATCATACCTCCGGAGTCTTTGGAAAAATCTCCTTAGGTCTGCCACATGGTCCTCCTGACGCCAAGATTTGATGATCACATCATCGACGTACACCTCTATTTCTTTGTGTATCATGTCATGAAACACAGCAGTCATTGCTCGCATGTACGTTGCCCCAGCATTCTTTAAACCGAACGGCATTACCCGATAGCAGTAGGTTCCCCATGGCGTAATAAACGCTGTCTTCTCAGCATCCTCTTCGTCCATTAGGATCTGATGATAACCCGCATAACAATCCACAAAGGATCCAATCTCGCGCCCAGCGCAATTATCGATCAGGATATGAATGTTGGGTAACGGGAAATTGTCCTTGGGACTTGCTTTGTTAAGGTTGCGGTAGTCGACGCACACCCTGATTTTTCCATCCTTCTTTGGGACTGGTACCACATTGGCCAACCATTCGGGATACCGAGTGACCCGAATGACCTTCGATTGTAACTGCTTAATCACTTCTTCTTTGATCTTTACACTCATTTCTGTTTTAAATTTCCTTAGTTTTTGCTTGACCGGAGGGTATGCCGGGTCAGTGGGCAATTTGTGAACCACTAAATTGGTGCTCAATCCAGGCATATCATCATATGACCATGCAAAAACATCTTTGAATTCCCTGAGAGTTTTGATCAATTCTGCTTTGACATTCGGCTCAATGTGGATGCTGATTTTGGTCTCTTGGATGTTATCAGCGTCTCCTAGGTTCACAGCCTCAGTGTCGTTTAGGTTAGGCTTGGGTTTCTCTTCAAATTGGCACAGTTCTCGGTTTATTTCTTCGAAGGCTTCCCCTTCGTCACATTCGGATTCATCATCACAAAAGACCTTTTGTATCATTGAGTCAGATTCAGATTGATTTATTAGACTAGGTCGAAGATCCGCTGTGCATGCCATGTCATTAGGACCAGTAAAAAGAGAACTGTTCAGAAAGAAAAGAACAAAATAAGAAATTAAAATGGGACAAAAGAAAAGAACTTTATTAAATTTGCAGGATAAAAAAGGGTTCACACTTTTACAAAACGGGAGTAAAATTTGGATTACACCCTTGAATAATCCGATCAAGCAAATAAACAAACAAAACATTAATCAAAGCCTACTACCAAGACTCCCCTCGGACAGGAAGAGGAGTAACCGTCCAATTGTTGGTCTTGGCCTCGGGCCCCACAAATTGTATCTCTGCCCTGCTGGAACCCTCTCCAGCTTCCACCATACTGACATCCGCAAATAGTCTCTCAAAACTCTGATTCAGGTCTTCATTTATGCCGATCAAAGGTCCTCGAACCTTTGGGATCGCTGACCCCTTGGCACTAGCTTTAACAAAAGACCTCGAGAGGCGTGGCACTGGTTTAGGCAGAAACCAGACCCTCTTCTTCATCTTTCGCGCCTGCTTCCTGTCTGCTGCGGTTGGTTTGAACCCCAACCCGAAGGTTTCCAGATTCTTAGGAAGGGAAACAGGTTGGACTATCCCTTGAAGTTCAACTCCCAGGCCTTTTCCCGGCACAAATCCGTTACCCAGCATCTCCGATACCATCATGACTGTTGCGGCAGCTACCCTAGGGTGCGGGATGATTTCTCCTTCAGAGATTTTGTTGGCCGACCCTGTATCGAGAATCTGGTAGACCCAAGGACCCTTGTCATCAGTGGTCTCTATGAAAGGCACAATGGTTCCGCCCATGGTGCATGTTGTATCCTCACCGTGCAACACGACCTCTTGTCTTTCCCACTCGAACTTCACTGTCTGATGTAGGGTGGAAGGCACCGCTTTAGCTGCGTGAATCCAGGGTCGTCCTAACAGCAAGTTGTAAGATACCGTGGCGTCCAATACCTGGAATTCCATGGTAAACAGGACCGGGCCAATGGTTAGTTCAAGTACAACATCCCCCACAGTGGCTGTTCCGTTTCCGTCAAACCCTCGGACACAGATGCTATTCTCCCGGATTCTTCCACGGTCAATCTTTAACTGGTCCAGGGTGGATAATGGACAAATATTGGCGCTTGAGCCGTTATCCACCAATACTCGGGTTACCACCGAGTCTTCACATTTGACAGCTAGGTATAGAGCTTTGTTGTGCTCTGTACCTTCCACCGGCAGGTCATCATCTGAGAATGTCACTCTGTTCACCTCGAAAATCTTGCTAGCAATGGTTTCCAGGTGGTTTACAGAAATCTCACTGGGTACATGGGCCTCGTTCAGTATCTTTAACAGGGCCCTGCGATGTTCCTCAGAATGGAGGAGTAATGACAATAGTGAGATCTGGGCAGGCGTTTTTCTCAGCTGCTCAACCACAGAATAGTCTTGCACTTTCATCTTCCTCAGGAAGTCTTCAGCCTCTTCTTCTGACACTGGCTTCTTGGTTGCCACTGGGTTGGTTTTCCTTAACTCGACCGGAGCAAAACATCGACCTGATCGAGTCAGCCCTTGCGCTTCACAACTGACTTCTTCCACCTGTTTTCCTTGGTACGTTACCACTGCTTTTTCATATTTCCAGGGGACAGCCCTGCTGTCAAGCATTGGCAGTTGGACCACCGGCTTTATGGTTACCCGTTCTCTACATACCCCTTTCAACACGACCGCCGGTGTGGGCAGGATCCCTGGTATTACCAACTTGCTTGGCTCGGGTTTGCTTGCTATGACGGACGGGTTCTTCCCCCATAATACTACCGGCTTGACACCTTCTCCCTGCGACTGTACATTTGTTCCTCCCCTGGTTAAGACTTCTTTTGGGGCAGCTTGGATCATCATCACTGTTTGTGAGGGTTTTCTTAATTCACCTCCCTCACACACCAACTCAATCATGTGAGCTTCGTGGTGCGCTGGCAGCGGATTTTGGTTGATGTTAGGAGCCTCTGGTGTCTGGACCTCGATCTTATTGGTGTCAATAAGATCCTGTATGGCATGCCTTAACTTCCAACACTTCTCGGTATCGTGCCCAAGCATCCCTGAACAGTATTCACAACTGATTGAACGATCCAAATTCTGAGGCGGGGGATTTGGTTCCCGAGTATGGACGGGACTAACCAAACCTAATTGCCGCAGCTTGTGGAACACAGCGGTGTAGGTTTCTCCCAGTTCGGTGAAGGTTCTTTGTTTCCGCAACCTATCATTTCTGGCATCTGGATTTCCCCGGAAACCTGCCCCCGAAGGATTTCTATATGCCCTTGGTGGAGGGTAAGTGTTTTGTGGTGGTGCATATATGTTCTGGGGAGCCGGTGCGCGCCATTGTGGGCGAACCTGAGACTGAGTGTATACCTGGGCTTGGTGTACGGAACAATGTGGTTCTCGAGGTGGATAGAAATTTTGTGGTGGGTTGTATGGGTAGTTTGACCTGTGAGGCCTGGGTTGGTTGTAGTGCGGCCTGCCAGCCCTGGACCAACTGCCTGCCTCGATCGTGGCAACCTCTTCTTTCTTTCTTCTTAGCGCACCTCCCGTGCCGCTTTGAATAGCCTGGGTTGTGGCCTTAAGTGCCGAATAGTTTAAGATCTTGTCCGACCTCAAACCTTCTTCTATCATGACCCCTATTTTGACCACCTCGTTGAAAGATTTTCCAACCGTTGTCACCAAGTGACCAAAGTAGGTTGGATCCAATGTCTGTAAAAAGTAGTCTACCATTTCTCCCTCTCTCATGGGAGGATCGACTCTAGCTGCTTGTTCTCTCCAGCGGAATCCGAACTCACGAAAACTTTCCCCGGGTTTCTTCCCGGTTCTCAATAACGTGAGACGGTCAGGGACTATCTCTAGATTGTACTGGAAATGACCTGCAAAAGCCTGTGCCAGATCATCCCACGTGTACCACCTGCTGAAATCCTGCCTGGTATACCATTCCAGTGCAGATCCGCTCAGACTTTGGCCGAAGTAAGCTATCAAAAGCTCATCCTTGCCTCCTGCCCCTCTCATTTTGCTACAGAACCCCCGCAAATGTGACATGGGATCACCGTGCCCTTCGTATAAATCAAACTTGGGCATCTTGAACCCTGCCGGTAGTTGGACATCTGGGAAAGGGCACAGATCTTTGTATGCCACGCTGACTTGGTTGCCCAGCCCGTGTAAGTTCCTGAAGGATTGCTCCAGGCTTTTGAACTTTCTCAACACTTCATCCTGTTCAGGGGCCTTAACCGGCTTTTCAACCTCTGCCGGAACTTCCAAATGGGGATTGTAAGCCTGCGGTTCGGGTGCATGGAATGTAGGCTCAGGGGGATAGTATTGTGTATCGTGAGCCTGAAACAATGGCTCACTGGTCGTTCGCTGCAAAGGGGCTGATGCAGGTCCCACGAAAATGGGAATATTGGGTGTTGGGAGAGGTTGATGGGGTGGTGGAGCTTGGGAATCATGAGGGCTTCTTTCTTGATGATAGAGGGGATTTGGGCGGCTTGTGGAGGGGCCAGAGTGAGGGTATTCCGGCATGTGTCCCAGTGTCTCAGGGCTCTTTTGTGTTTTGGCCAGGGCTAGCTGCATTGCATGCATCTCTAGTCCCATCCTCTCAATCTTTTCCATTGCCTCTTTTAGCAGCTGGCTCATCGGCCTTTCTTCCTCATTACTATTCTCTGAAGTAGTCATGCTTGTTGCTACCGGTCCTTTGGATCTGGTTTGGTATGAATGTGTTGCCAGAATTCTTTAACAACTAACTGTCTGGTATCAGACAACAACAAACTTTGTTAGTGTTAGAGCTTAACAGATTTGATCATAACACATAGAGGATGCAATGCACCTAGGCAGTTAACCGTTTCTACATGCTTTGCTTCAAACCACATGCGTCATCCCGGTTTGTTCATTCGTCTTTTTTAGAGTATTCTGCGAGACCCCGCGTTTTATTTTATTTACATTTTCTTTATTTATTAAAAGCGGTCGAATCTTATGGGGATTGCCTACGTATCACGTCCCCGCGTGAATCAGACCAGGCGTAGTTCTGCCCCAAAGTAAAGACACATAGAAATTCTTCCGGAGTCACTTAATTTCATTATCAAAATTTGCTATTACACATTGCTTCAAACAACATAGCAACAGTACAGACTCCACGGTTCTTTGACCCTATTTGATTGAAGGAAAAATGGAAAACAACATATGGGAAAACATCAAAGCTTAACTAAACAAGACTCGACCAGAGGTTAATTTTCCAACTTAGGGACTCGCGAGGCATCGTTCGGCCTTTTCGTGGTTCTAGGTGCGAGATCCCTTTCGAGCTGCTCCAACTCGTGCATGGTCTGTTTGACATAACCCATCACTACTGGGAGAACGGTAACGCAGGTCATGTTTTCACACCGTCGACACCTTCTGATGATGGCATGGGCAATGGCCCTGATCTTGTCTCTGGTTTTTTTCTTCTCTATGAGTAGGTGTCTTATCTGATCACTGCACGTCTTGAATACCTGTGAGTCCTGTATATGCTGATCCCTCAGCTGTCGCACTTCTTCCTTCATTTGGGCCAACAAGTCGTAACAGTATCTACTCTCCGATTGGAAATCCCCGGCCTGCTTAACTGCTTTAAACTCGAGTGTAGCCATCTCCCTCTTTATTTTAGCAACAGTCTTCTCATGGTCGCTTTCCAATCGATTCAGGTACCTGCGATGCTTATCCGTTCTTGTATCCCACTGTGCTTTGAGCTCTGCTATGATGTTTTCAGATTTCTCCAAACCATCTCGCCATTCCCTGATTTCACCTTTTAGCCCTTTTATCAGCTGCTCGTCCGATCGACGCCTTGGTTGTCTATCTGCATCCAACCTTATCTGTTTGATCTGGGCTCTGAGCATTTCATTTTCTTGAATCAACCTGTTCCGCTCTCCCAGATCGGTAGCAACTTGCACGTTGTGTTCATATTTCAAGTTTTCCACTTGTTGCTTTAACCTGCTGATTTCGGTGCGATAGCCTCTTTCTTTTGTTAACCAATCCCACTGCTTTTGTGATGATTCGGTAAAATTCCGGATGTGGGGTCTCTTAGCTGGCCTTTCATGCTCGAGTTCCCTTCTGTACCATGCAAGGTAACCTGGCGCCGTTTCTCCTTTGGCTTGATCCCGCACGCAAGTATCTGATTTCAAATATTGACCCTCATTCCAGCTTTGGCGAATCTTTGCTTCTGGGAACTGTCCGTTAGGACTTATCTCAATTGCTTGAGTGCTTAGATCTTCCTCATGAGGTACTGTCTGGCATTTTCCGAACTGTCTTAAAACTCGGCAGGGTGCGTAAGGTTGAATGCTCTTAAGCCCCATCAGCAAGAAATGAGTTTTAGCCGCTGACATATATAAGACCTCATCAACGGGCAACCATCCCAACTTCCATTGTATTTGGCTGGCAGTAAGAGTTTGAAAGAACGAGGTCCAAGCCAGGACTCCTTCGGGCAAACTGATCTCTTTGGCTCTCGCGTAAGATTCTTCTATGCGGGTCTTTTCCGGGGAACCATGGCTCAAAATCTCGGAATGATGGCAAAGGTGCTCGGTCATCCATATCTGCAGGAGCAAGTTACAACCTTCGAAGAAATTTCCCCCAGCTTTACAAGCTGTGAGAGCTCGAAAGATGTCGGATACCACCATAGGCGCGAGAGTACTGTCACTTTGCGTGAGTAAAGTGCTGACGACCCCAGATATCTTCAAATCAATGTTTCCATCTTTCCTGGGAAATACCAGAAGACCCAGAAACGTTATCATGAACGCCACCCGTCTGTGCTTGTCCCACTTCTGACGAACTCCTTTGCTGCACAGTTTGTTGATTGGATTATTGAATCCCCCCTCGTGACCGTATCTATCATATATGAAGCATGGAGTACAGAATCCGGCTGCTAGATCCGGGTTGTGGACTGTTCTAGGTATTTTCAATGAATCCAGGAACCGATGTACCGTGACGACTCTTGGGGCGACCAAGTATTTTTCCCTCAACGGAAGTTCAGTATTCCCGATGTATCCGGCCATTTCTTCCAAAGTTGGGGTGAGCTCAAAATCAGAGAAATGGAAAACATTGTGCGCCGGGTCCCAATAGGTAACCAAAGCTCTTATGATATCTCCCCGAGGCTGGATTTCCAACAGACCCACAAGACCTTTCAGATTTTTCCTAACCTCATTTTGCCCTTCAACACCTAGATCATTCCACCATAGCCGTAACTTGATAGGGATTTTGGTCATTATTGAAAAATGTTCATTTTGCATCGTGCTCATCCTGCACATTTATTAAGGTGATTTTAACAAAAATGACTGACTCAAAATATTTTACAGAGGGGACCAAGCTTTGAACACGGCCTTTAAGTACTTCGGGGACGAAGATTTTAAGGCTGTGTGGGTCTAAAAATGCTAAGCAAAACCCAAAAGTGGCTATTTATGCAAAGTCAGCCTTCCGGCGTCCCTTTCGGGAACATTCGGCTATTCATGTCAAAACAGCATCACCTGACTTATTTATGACTCTTTAAAAATTTGCAACATATTTTTTGATTTTGGCTATTTTAGCAAAATGGGGGTTGAACCCGACGAGGGTTGCCTACGTATCTCACATCCGGTGAGAATCAAACCGGCGTAGTTCGGGGATATCGTAAAGTAGGGGAAAAAATCGAATAAACCTAGAAATCAAGAATGCGTATTTTTACATTTTTTGAAAAGAGATAAAGATTATATTATATTTCTTTTTAGGAAAAATTTGGACCTTTAGTCTGAATTCATAAAAGGGGTACTACGAAAGAAACAACACATTTTTTTGAATTATGAGTTTTTGATTTTTTTTTTTTTTTTTTTTTTTTTTTAAAAAAAATAAATACCTCTTTTTTTTTTTGATTTTGAGGGTGATAAAAGAAAATTTTATATTTTTTTTTTTTTAATGACTCTCAATAAACAAGACAGTTTTTTTTAGGAAAATTTCGGCAAGGTTTTGACACTACTTGGACATTGGTTTTTATTTTCCAAAATTAAGTAATTATCTCCCCTACGCTGCTATTTTCCCTTCTTTTTTTTTTTTTAGGAACCGGTCGACATGCGGAATCGAAGCAAATAAATGCACAACACAGATAGGAATGCAGCATGATGGTCTTTTCCATTTCAGGTTGCCTGTCCTAGACGGACCCAACCCCTGTGTTGAGTCCCCTAAGTCAAATGCAATATGATGCAAATAAGCGTTCCTACTAGGGATCCGGCATGAAGTTTCGTTATACTAGGTTTAAACCTTGGTATTTGTTCTAGACTGTGTACCCGAGCGGACAACTCGAGTCGAGGAGGGGGCTACGTACCGGGGACCCGCGAGATCGTCCGGCTTTGTAACTGGTCCGTCCTCTTTCTTATTTTAGGTATTGACATTAACAGAATAGGGAGTCCCGACCAGCGAGCTTCTCCCCGGAAGTAAGAAGAGAAGGGTTTCGGCACAGTTTATATACAATTCAGATAATATCAAAGCGGTAAAAGACAACATTTAGCACGTTATGCAAAAACATGTAATAAAGATCAGATAATAAAGCCAAATATAACAATTATTCTAAGCTCGAATTTTTGAACCCTGAACCGGAGGTTCTGGTTTCAAAATCCCCAGCAGAGTCGCCAGAGCTGTCACACCTCCTTTTTCCGCACCCGAGGGGGTGCAAGGGAGTTTTTTCCAATTAAAGGACAATCGAAACGGGATTTGTTTATTTATTTCAGAGTCGCCACTTGGGAGGTTAGGGTGTCCCAAGTCACCAATTTTAATCCCGAATCGAGGAAAATAATGACTCTATATTACAGTCTGCGTACCAGAAATCCGGATAAGGAATTCTGTTAACCCGGGAGAAGGTGTTAGGCATTCCCGAGTTCCGTGGTTCTAGCACGGTCGCTCAACTGTTATATTCGGCTTATTTATCTGATTTTATACAAGTGTGAACCTATGTGCAAAATTTAACTTTTAACCGCTTTTATCATTTACCGTTATTTTTATCAAGAATTGCAACGTTATAAAATGTATCTCGAACCGCGTTACAATCAATGTACCCGTGGTCATCGACACACTTTGACTCCGTTGAGATTTGGATTTGGGTCACATCAATGCGCACCCGAGTCTAAGGAAATTAAATTATCAAAGGCGAGCCTAAAGCGACTAGCGTATTTATTTTGGGTAGGACCGTGGAATTTTACTAAACGGTCCATCCCGAAGTCTAAACGAATTTTTTAAAGCAAATATTTACTGAGGGCCCCGCAAATTGTATTTTTATTTGGCGAGGCTCATCTCATTCTTATTTTTTAAAAATGAATTGGCAACGTCATGGACACGCATCTCGAACCACGTCACAATCAATGTACCCGTGATTAGAAACACATTTCGACTCCGTTGAGAATTGGATTTGGGTCACATAAATGTGCACCCGAGTTTAAGAAGGTAAAATTTATTAAGGCGCGTCCTAAAGAGTCTAACGTATTGTTATTTTAGGAGGGTTGTGAGATTTGCTAAACAACCCGTCCTGGAAACTAAATTCTTCAATAATATACATTTATCAAGGGCCCCGCATCTGCGCGTTATGTTTATTTTCATCGAGGCTCATCTCGTTCTTATTTTAAAAGGATATCCTATAGCGACTACGTTTCTTGTCGTGTTTGTCTCTATCAATTGAAAACAGTAGATAGTCCTAATTAATTACATGCTTGCAAGTTGTTTGTAACGGAATTCGGAAATGCTTTAAAAAATCAGGACCGAAGCTGCGTGCACAGTCAGTCGAATAAATAATCACGGGCCCAAATCCAACCCATGTGTGATGGGCCAAACCTGGGCCACTGCTTGCTCGAAGCAGGCCTGCTTGGCCTGTTTCGACCCGAATTCGACCTTCATGGGTTCGATATTGCAAGTTTTATGTTCTTTGTCTTAACAGGTGGTTTACTAGTTATGTGAGACCATTAATCAGAAAAGGAAGAGCTCAACCCGTGATGTACAGTTTTCATGCTTGGCATACGTTACAGCATATACTGCAAAGTAAACTAAATCTGAGATGCAACCTAATTCATTGAGAACACATTTATCTAACAGCATACATATACAACTATCATTTGATCCCCTACATTGACATCAACTAGACTTGTAAGCTACCTTCAGTATCCCAAAATGTGAGCTATTAGACACTACATGACACTCAACACAACAGTACATTTATATAAACAACATCTGCAGATCTTCTCTTTTACATTCATTGCTCAAACTTTCGAATTACATTGGTAGTGTAATTGTGTACCTGGTATAGAGGACAAAGAAGAAAGGAGTGATCAGCTGGGCAGTATGAAGTAAACACAGCAACAGCAGATACACAGCAACAGCACAGCAACAAACCAAACCAAATGTTTTCCACAACCCTCAGACGACCAACAATATTTCCCAGAACAAAAGAACTAGCAGATAGTCGAGTACCAACCCAGCAATCCCAGGAAAGAGTAAGGAAATAGCAGCAATAACTGAGGGTTCAATGCAGTAAAACCACCAGTTCAACAACCACAAACAACTCAGTCAATGCAAGCAACAGAACTTGGCCAAGACAGCTTGACCAATATGCACTCTTATACAACTTTCAAGCAGTGTTTGGTTACGATGTTTATTGGAAACTAACTTATGTTTTTCAGTTTTCTTTGAACTCACTAGACCTCTCTTTAGACTAAAAATTTTCCAGCCTTTTGTTTTCTCCTCTCTGAAAGCTAAAAGTCCAGCACCTTTTTAGTTCTGCAACAGCTTATTTATAAGCCAACAACCCAGTGCAGTCAAGCTGCCTGGATCCTGCCAGTTGCAATCTGCCCATACCCCTTAACTCCCCATGCCTAAAGGCATCTTTCTCGGTAAACTTAATCAGCCCCCCATGCTTTGTCCTATTGCTCTAATCAAGGATTATGGGTGCAATAAAGTATTCATTTGAACCCATGCTCTTATGTTTTGTTCCCCATTGTTATTAGGTTAATAGTATTTTAATTAACACTTGACATATTCTTAAGTTAAACCCCCTAATCAGGCTTTGTCTTATGCCAAAACTACCCTTAACCTTGCATGTCACTGTATTACCATAACTTTTAATAATTAGTATATAAACCTCTTTGATTTCAGCTAACTACTGACTACTTAACTTAAACTCAATGCTGCCTTCAGGTGAATCTGTTAGCTTTCCACAGTTAACAATCAATTTTCAGCCTAAATTCAAACCAATGGTTCCAATTTAATCAAACGTGGGTGCCAATTAAAGGGTACCAGTTGGTCATGCCGATACAAGGAACACCAACAAGAAACAGGCATAGTAATCAATACTGAAATGCAACTCCTGATTTTCTAATCTTTCAAGTGAATTTAGTTGACGATGCTTATTTAAACGACTACGCGAACTATAATATACATCGAACAACCAACAAAATCAACAAACAAATCAACTTTAAACTCAAAATGTACACACAGGGATAGACGAGTCAGAAACCAAAACAAACCAGAACATGTATGACAGATAGAGTTTAAGATGACAAAATAAAAGGAAAAATACCTCCGGGACCTGAAACTAAGACTGACTCAATGCTCGAACTCGGGCCAGGTGATTTTGGGGTCTAATGGACTTTAACCGAAGCGTTCTCAACTGAGAACACTTCGGTAAAAGTCTGCTAGGCCCTGATCCTGACACTGATTCGGAAAAAACCCATAGATCTGAATCCTAGGGCTCTTGAGGTTCGATTTGGGAACCGTTCAATTCCAGTCAGATTCGAACGGAACCTAAGCCATTCAGGGGGTGAGGGAGGTCAGGAGGGGCCGTGGTGTGAGTTTGGGGTCAATCGGTGTAGATCTGGTTTTTACTCGAATCTTCGTTGGAAGATTCGAGAAGCTACGGGTTGATTCGAGGTGAAAGGTTAACGGTTTCATGTTCAGGATGGTTGGGTGCGTCGGGGATGTTATTTTGGTGGTCATCGGAACTGTGGTTACCGGGCTCACGGGGGAAAACCTAGGCTGCTAGGGTTTGAGAGGAAAGGGGTCCTGGGGAAGATGGTGAACAGTGGCTGAAGGGGGGTGTGGCTTGGGGCGTGGGGGTAAGGGGTTAGGTTTATATATGTATTGAGGGTTTAGATCCTGGCCATTGGATCAATTGAGATCAAGGGCCAGGATCTACTTATTGAGGAGAGACGACGTCGTTCGGGAGATGATAGTGGGTTAAA
Organism: Nicotiana tabacum; assembly: GCF_000715075.1. Taxonomy (NCBI): domain Eukaryota; kingdom Viridiplantae; phylum Streptophyta; class Magnoliopsida; order Solanales; family Solanaceae; genus Nicotiana; species Nicotiana tabacum. The sequence goes on along the minus strand of NC_134087.1, from coordinate 1,273,821 downwards.
ACCGGGTAGGGGATTGGATCGGGTCATGTTGACGGGTTTAAAGGAGGACCTGGATCCGTTGGATCAATGGGAATGAACGGCCCAGATTAACCGTCCCTGAAACGACGTCGTTTCAGGAGGTGCCTGGGCAGACCTGGTCTGGACCGGACTTGTGCTGGTTTGGGCCCATTTTTTTTGTTTTATTTCCTGGGCCTAACCCGTTTTTCAATCCCTCTTTTTTGTTTTTTTTCTATTTTATTTTTTCCTTTTAAAACAAAAATGAAATAACAAACAATAAAATAATGAAATTAAAACCAACAACAATGCAACATTTTAACACAATTATCACAAAAATATTTCGGTAAGTTAACTAAAGCCTAGAACGAACGATGCACATATATTTTTTTTGAATTTTCTTTTACTGACCGAATTATGGTTTAATCACCCTGACATGCATATTTTGTATTTTGTTTGTTAATGATTAAATGCAAAAGGGACAGGTCCACAAATGACTAACAACACATGTCACGAAAAACTCGAACAATTGTACAGCGAAATCATTTGTCACTATTTTTTATTTTCTTTTGGAGCGATTGTCCGTAAAGCAAAAATCACGTGCTTACAGATGCATCTATAGTTCACGCCATTCGACCCTCTGGCAGTGCACAATTATTGTTATGTTGGACCGGGCCGTACAACCTCATCATAATGTGCATGTGATATTTATATGGAAATAAATCCATGATTTATTCTGTTTAAATGCTTTGAAGTGTAAATTATTATATGACATAACTGAAATTGATACATCATTTCCTCCTTGATTATGAGATTCTTATTATATTCATGCTAATGATTCTTAGTGTGAGCCTTATATATTATTGATATTGACCTTAGTAAGTGTCAAGTCGACCCCTCGTCACTACTTCTTCGAGGTTAGACTGGATACTTGCTGGGTACATGTTGTTTATGTACTCATACTACGCTTTTGTACTTAACTGTACAGGATCTGAGGCAGGTGCATCTAGTTACCCCTCCGACGCGTGTTCCTGATTCCTGATCGAGATTCCACGGTGAGCTGCCCCTTATGAGCCGTTCCGCAGCATACCGGAGTTCTCTTCTTTTGTTATTGATTATGTGCTGTCTATTCTGTTTCAGGCAGTAGGATAGTAGTATTTTATATATTTCACTAGTTTCCCTAGTACTTGTGACACCAGTTCCTAGCACACACTGTAGCCTATCATTTTGAGGTTGCATTTCTATTGTTATGAAATTGTTGAGTATCGATTGGTTAAAATATATGTTAAGTGAATGTTGGAAACGTTTAAATAGAATAATTGAGAACTCACTAGTTGTTAGGGTTGGCTTGCCTAACCACGGTGTTGGGCGCCATCACGACCTGAATTGGAATTTGGGTCGTGACAACATAGTATCAGAGCACTAGGTTCACGTAGGTCTCACAAGTCATGGGCAAACCTAATAGTGTCTTGTGGATCAGTATGGAGACGTCTGTATTTATCTTCGAGAGGCTATATGGTGTTAGGAAACTACTCTTTATTCATCTTTTATTGTGCAGTTGATGGTATACTAAACTTCCATCTTCTATTCTTGCACAGATGATGAGGACGCGCACGACAGACATTTCAGACTAGGGAGGAGCTTCTCCCCTCGTTGCTAGGGGCTGAGGTAGAGGCCGGGGAAGGGAACCGGCCTGAAGTAATGGACGAGGGCATCCCAGAGCTGTCCCAATTGCACCACTGGCAGATCCTGCGGGAGATCCTATCATTGAGGAGCAGGGCGAGGTGCTCGCAGCTGATCCTACCCCGGAGGACTTTATGATGGCACCGGGTTTCTAGGAGGTCATGAGCCGTATGTTGCATTTCATGGATACCATGACTCAGGCAGGTTTATTTGCAGTAGACCCAGCTACATCTCAGGCGAGAGAAAGAGCACAGACCCCTACTATTCAGGCTCCTAGTCATGCAGTTGTAGTGTATTAGACTTCGGGTGCACTACCTGCGGATGGGGCTTAACCAGTTGCCACATTAGTACCCAATCACAGACTAATTGCGGATGGCAATCCATAGAAGTTATTGGACAGATAGACTAGGCTACACCCTCCTATCTTCGGGGGTGAACATCATGAGGATGCCCAAGATTTCATTGATAGGTGCAGGCACAGACTGCACAACATGAGGATATTAGAGTCCCATAGGGTTGACTTCACTACTTTCCAGTTGGAGGGTAGGGCCCGTAGGTGGTGGCAGTCTTATGTTCTTGGCAGGCCAGCAGGTTCTCCTCCCATCACTTGGGGTCAGTTCATACAGCTATTCCTGGACAAGTATATTCCACCCTCCGAGAGGGAAGAGTTGCAGTATCAGTTTGAGCAGCTTGAGTAGGGTCAGATGTCGGTGACCGACTATGAGGCGAGGTTTTTTAAGTTACCCGCCATGCACTAATGATACTTCCTACTGACGCAAAGAGGGTACAGAGGTTCGTTGCAGGGTTCATTCCGACATTAGGGCCAACATGGCTCGAGAGGTGGAGATGGGGACTCCTTATCAGATAGTGGTGGAGATTGCTTGGAGGATTGAGGTCTACCGTCTGAGAGGTAGGGAGCAGATGCAGTAGGAAAAGAGGGCTAGATTCTCTGGAGAGTTCAGAGGTGCCCCGGCTAGGGGTAGAGTTCAGTTTGGGAGGCCCCCATATTCAGCACCACCACCTCCTCGAGGTGCTCCAGCGCGCCCCTATTTCAGCGCCATACCAGAGAGTTCTTACCACCCGCCAGCTATTCAGGGTTCTTTCAGTGGGTATTCAGGTCCCCAAAGTTCTTCTGGTTCCTATTTCAGTGCTATACCGGAGAGTTCATACCATCCACCGGCTATTCAGGCTTCTTCTAGTGGGTCTACAAGCCATCAGGGCAGCAGGTCACCGCACCACGGGGTTTTTAAGTGTGGAGACCTTGGTCATATGAGGAGATACTGCCCCAGGCTTCGGGGCAAGGCAATACAGCAGAGTCAGCAGCCCATGATTACAGCACCTATTGCCCAGCTTCCTAGAGGTGGAGGCCAGACTAGTAGGGGTCGTTCTAGAGGTAGAGGCCAAGCAGGGAGAGGTCAGCCAGCTGTCAGGTGGAGGCCAGCCAGCCGGCGCTCCAGCCGGATTCTATGCTTTTCCGGCTAGACCAAATGCATTGGCCTCAGATGTCGTTATCACAGGTATTATTTCCATTTGCGGTAGGGATGCTTCAGTTCTATTTGATCTAGGGTCTACATATTCATATGTGTCATCTCTGTTTGCTCATTTCCTAGATATTCCTCGTGAGCCCTTGGGTGCTCTCGTTCATGTGTCCACTCCTATAGGCGATTCTCTGGTTGTGGATCGGATCTACCGGTCCTGTGTGGTCAGATTCTGTGGTTTTGAGACTATAGAAGATCTCCTATTACTTGATATGACCGACTTTGAGGTCATCCTAGGCATGAACTGGTTATCCCCATACCACGCCGTCCTAGATTGTCATGCCAAGATTGTTACTTTAGCGATGCCAGAGTTGCCAAGGTTGGAGTGGAAGGGTTCCTCAGTTATTACATCTGGTCGAGTGATCTCTTTTCTGAATGCTCGACATATGGTCGAGAAGGTTTGTTTGGCTTATCTAGCCTATGTTTGGGACACCACTGCAGAGTCTCCGACGATTGATTCAGTTCCAGTAGTTCGGGAGTTCACTGATGTGTTTCATTCTGACCTTCCCCGCATGCCACCGAATCGTGATATAGATTTCTACATTGATTTGGCTCTAGGCACCCAACCTATATCTATTCCATCGTACCGCATGGCTTCGAAAGAGTTGAAGGAGTTGAAAGAGCAGCTTGGGGAGTTGTTAGCAAAGGGATTTGTTAGACCAAGGGTGTCACCTTGGGGTACACCAGTGTTGTATATAAAGAATAAAGATGGGACCATGCAGATGTGCATTGATTACTGCCAGTTGAAAAAGGCTACCATCAAGAACAAGTGCCCATTTCCGCACATTGATGATCTGTTCGACCAGTTGCAGGGTGCTAGGGTGTTCTCTAAGATCGGCTTGAGATCAGGGTACCATCAGTTGAAGATTTGGGACTCAAATGCTCCGAAGACTGCTTTCCGTACTAGATATGGCCATTATGAGTTTCTGGTAATGTCCTTTGGCTTGACTAATGCCCTAGCGGCATTTATGGACTTGATAAATAGGGTGTCAGACCTTATATTTATAGCTTGGGGGAGAACGAGCAACATTTGAGAGTAGTTCTTCAGACCTTGAGAGAGCAGAACCTATATGCTTGATGAGTGGTGATATTACCACTCATTCTAGTCTCTTTTCTTTAGCTTTTATGTCCGTTAACTATAATATGAGGTCGTTTATGGTGTGTATTGTTAGATTTTTAGGTAAATGATGCCATGAAGTGATTTGAATTCAATTGGAGTGGAATTGACCAAAAAAGGGTGAAAACCATGCAAAACTCCCCTGTGATTCCGCATCTGCAAAAGGTTGGTCACAGAAGCGACTCCGCTTCTGCGTGATAAAGCTCGCATATGCAAAAATGGGCATCTTTGCAAGATACCACATCTGCGGTTAGATTACCACTTCTGCGGTGGCACATCTGCACTTGATGGACCGCATCTGCGGTAACAGAGTTTAAGTGACATTTCGCTTCTGTGATTGGTTCTCCGCATCTGCGGAGATGCACCTGCGAGGATTCTTCTGCAGGTGCGGTCAACGGGCATCAGACCTGGGTAATTCAGGCATTTCATATGTTCTCAACCCCAAATCATTTTTATACTTGTCCTAGCAGATATTTTGAGGATCTTTGGCTTATTTTCAGTTCTAAGAGACTAGAGAGAACAAGTTTTTGAACCTAGGGTTTGCACACACACTTGGGTTCTGAAGATTTCAAGCTTGTGATTAATGATTTCTTACCCATTTATGTTTATTTCTTCATTTTCTTGCTTTGTATTGAATATTTAAGTGTGTAGTATTTATTTTCAACACTTGAATCTTGTTTATGGAAATATTCATATTTAAAGTGTGGATTAAATACCTTGTTGTGCTTATGTATTGAATAATTTTCATTTATTTATAAAGTGAGTTGTTGTTTCTTTAATTATTCTTGTTCTTTAAAGTTTCCCAAAGGGATTAGCTAACCCTAGGACTCGCTCATTAACTCTGAATTAATTTTGGAAAAGATAATTTGGAGTTGGGAAAGATTAATTAACAAAACTTGAGGTTTTAACCCTCATTTTGTAGATTCTACCTAGGGATAGGATTGAACTACTTGTAGCCATATCCGGGTGTGCTTATTCTCTTAATTGTTTTAGGGATAATTCAATTAGGAAATCTTGTTAGTCTTCGGAAGAAGTTACTTAAGAATTATTATCCGTGGCAAATTAACATAAACTCGCTCATATTTGTAAAATTATGAAATACATTGGATCGTTACTTGAGTGTAATTCCCGATGCATCCATACTTGTAGCCATTGATCATTTTACTTGCTTTCTAGGTTCGTTTACATTTCCGCATTTAGATATAAATATTTTCCAAAAACCAATCCTAAGTGTTTGGCATTGCATAACAAGTGATAATTTTCTTACATTCCTAATCGCCTATATATTATTTTCTATGGGATTCGACCCCGACTCATAGTTAGGTAAATTATATTACATGCGATCGTGTCCATTTACTTTTTAGTAGTGAATTTGGACATCATCAATGCTAAGTTCTCCAAGTATGAGTTTTGGCTAGAGTAAGTGGCATTTTTGGGGAATATTGTGTCAGGAGAGGGTGTTAAGGTGGATCCCAAGAAGATTGAGGAAGTTCAGAGTTGGACACGTCCTACTTCAGTGACCGAGATTAGGAGTTTCCTGGGGTTAGTAGGTGCTTAATGTTGATTCGTGTAGGGCTTTTCATCTATTGCATCACCTCTGACTAGATTGACCCAGAAGGGTGCCCCATTCCGTTGGTCCAATGATTGTGAGATGAGCTTTTAGAAGCTCAAGACAGCTTTGACTACAACACTGGTTCTTGTATTGCCTTCCAATTCGGGGATGTATACGGTATATTGCGATGCTTAACGCATCGGCTTGGGATGTGTGTTGATGCAGGATGGGAGAGTTATTGCATATACTTCACATCAACTAAAGATTCACGAGAAGAATTACCTTGTGCACGACCTGGAGTTAGTAGTGATTGTTCATGCTCTTAAGATATGGAGGCATTATCTGTATGGGGTGTCATGTAAGGTTTACACTGATCATCGCAACTTGCAGCATTTGTTCAAATAGAGGGATCTCAATTTGAGACAGCATAGATGGCTGGAGCTACTAAAGAATTATGACATCACCATTATTTATCATCCGGGCAAGGCAAATGTGGTCTCGAATGCCTTGGGTAGGAAAGCAGAAAGTGTGGGTAGCTTGGCATTCATTTCAGCGGAGGAGAGGCCACTAGCTTTGGACATTCAGTCCTTGGCTAATAGACTTATGAGGTTGGACATCTCAGGGCCCAGACGAGTCCTTGCATGTGTTGTTGTTCAGTCTTCACTTTTGGGGCAGATCAAGGTTCGACAGTTCGATAATCCGTATTTGGCAGTTCACAGAGACACGGTGTTATATAGTAGTGCTAAGGAGGTTTCTATTAGCGAGGATGGTGTTCTGCGACTCCATGGTTGCCTATGTGTTCCTAATGTTGATATCTTGAGGGAGAGGATTCTAGAGGAGGAACACAATTTACGGTATTCTATTCATCCAGGTGCTATGCAGATGTATTGTGACATGAGACAGAATTATTGGTGGCGGTGGATGAAGAAAGACATAGTTGAGTATGTGGCTAGGTGTTTGAATAGCCAGCAGGTTAAGTATGAGCACCAGAGGCCTGGTGGCCTACTTCAGCAGATGCCTATACCTGAGTGGAAGTGGGAGCACATTACTATGGACTTCGTAGTCGGGTTGCCGCGGATATTACGAAAGGTTGATGCAGTTTGGGTCATTGTCGACAGGTTGACCAAGTCGGCACACTTCATTCTAGTAGTGACTACTTATACTTTAGAGAGGTGGGCTCATATCTACATTCAAGAGATAGTTCAGTTACACGGTGTTCCCATTTCCATCATATTAGATAGAGGCCCTCAGTTCACTTTACATTTCTGGAGAGTTGTTCAGAGTGAGTTGGGACCCGTGTGGAGCTCAGCACAGCATTCCATCCTCAGACCGACGGACAGTCGGAGCAGACAGTTCAGATTTTGGAGGACATGCTTAGAGCATGTGTGATTGACCTTTGAGGACAGTGGGATCATTTCTTGCCCTTGGCCGAGTTTGCTTACAACAACAGTTATCAGTCCAGCATCGAGATGGCTCCGTTTGAGGCTTTATATGGATGGCAGTGTCGTTCTCCTATCGGGTGGTTTGAGCCCGGTGAGGCTAAGTTGTAAGGTACAGAATTGGTGAGAGATGCCTTAGAAAAGGTAAAATTGATTCAGGAAAGGCTCCGCACAGCTCAGTCCATACAGAAGAGTAGTGCGGATCAGAAGGCGTGCGATGTATCATTCATGGTCGGGGAGAAGGTCCTCTTGAAAGTCTCGCCGATAAATGGTATTATGAGATTCGGGAAGAAGGGAAAGTTGAGCCCAAGGTTTATTGGCCCATTTGAGGTGTGGAGGCGAGTTGGGGAGGTTGCTTATGAGCTTGCTTTACCTCCCAGCTTATCGGGAGCCTAAGACAGCTTTAACTACAACACCGGTTCTTGTGTTGCCTTTCGGTTCGGGGATGTATACGGTATATTACGATGCTTTATGCATTGGCTTGGGATGTGTGTTGATGCAGGATGGGCGAGTTATTGTATATGCTTCACGTCAGCTGAAGATTCACGAGAAGAATTACCCTGTGCACGACCTGGAGTTAGCAGTGATTGTTCATGATCTTAAGATATGGAGTCATTATCTGTATGGGGTGTCATGTGAGGTTTACACTGATCATCGCAAATTTCAGCATTTGTTCAAACAGAGGGATCTCAATTTGAGATAGCGTAGATGGATGGAGTTACTAAATGATTATGATATCGCCATTCTTTATCATCCGGGCAAGGCAAATGTGGTCGCGGATGCCTTGGGTAGGAAAGCAGAGAGTATGGGTAGCTTGGCATTCATTTCAGTGGAGGAGAGGCTACTAGCTTTGGACATTCAGTCCTTGGCTAATAGACTTATGAGGTTAGACATCTCAGAGCCCAGCCGAGTTCTTGCATATGTTGTTGCTCAGTCTTCACTTTTGGGGCAGATCAAGGTTCGGCAGTTCAATGATCTGTATTTGGTAGTTCTTAGAGAGATGGTGCTACAGGGTAGTGCCAAGGAGGTTTCTATTGGCGAGGATGGTGTTCTACGACTCCAGAGTTGCCTATGTGTTCCTAATGTTGATAGCTTGAGGGAGAGGATTCTAGAGGAGGCACACAGTTCACGATTTTCCATTCATCCAGGTGCTACGAAGATGTATCGTGACCTAAGACAGCATTATTGGTGGGCCCGGATGAAGAAAGACATAGTTGAGTATGTGGCTAGGTGTTTGAATAGACAGTAGGTTAAGTATGAGCACCAGAGGCCAGGTGGCCTACTTCAGCAGAAGCCTATACCTGAGTGGAAGTGGGAGCGCATTACTATGGACTTCGTAGTCGGGTTACCGTGGACATTGCAGAAGTTTGATGCAGTTTGGGTCATTGTCGACAGGTTGACCAAGTCAGCACACTTCATTCTGGTAGTGACTACATATACTTCAGAGAGGCTGGCTCATATCTACATTCGAGATATAGTTTATTTGCAGGGTGTGCCCGTTTCCATCATATCAGATAAAGGCCCTTAGTTCACTTTACATTTCTGGAGAGCTATTTAGAGTGAGTTGGGGACCCGTGTGGAGCTCAGCACAACATTCTATCCTTAGACTAACGGGCAGTCGGAGCGGACAGTTCAGATTTTAGAGGACATGCTTAGAGCATGAGTGATTGATTTTGAAGGACAGTGGGATCAGTTCTTGCCCTTGGCCGATTTCGCTTACAACAATAGTTATCAGTCCAGCAACGAGATGGCTTTATGACTGGTTTTACTGCAAATAAGCCTTTCCAAATTTAAGGGTAGTAAATACGAAGAGCGCAACCACTCATTAAAGCGTTGCTATAAGATTTGATATGCACGAGTGGAATATGATGCGGAGCATGATTTATGCAGCAATTAATAACATGTAGTCAAGTATTTTCACGTAGGAAAAATAAATATAGCATTTAAATAATTGAAAAACAGTTACAGAAAAAGAAAACAAAGAGACTAGTCAGTTTCAGGTCAATAAAGAAATCATAAATGCTTGGAAAAAAGACAGTTAAATTCAAATAAGGGAGAAGGGTACGGGATAAAGCATGTTTGGACTAATTTGTAAAAGATAAGTTCGTTATGGTAAGAGCCTAAAAATATCTCCAGCAGAGTCGCCATGCTGTCGCGCCCCCTTTTTTCCCTCCGTGGAGAGAGGTCCAGGTTTCGACATTCCATGGGGTGTGATAACTCCTTTCCCTTTGGGAATTGGGTATTTGAAGAGTCCCCACCTAACGGATTATGGTGCGTTAGGGCACCTAGAGTGATTAATTCTTGGATTTGTTTGCATTACCAAAGATCTAGGGTAAGGCTCGAAATAACCTTGAGGGGAAGGTGTTAGGCACTCCTCTTGGTCCACAACTGTGGGTCCTGGCCGAAGTTATATTCACAAATTAGTCCATTACAAATAAACAGTTGAATCAAATAGGTTACAAGCACGTTGGATAACTCAAGTAATAAGATAAAGATTTTTTGAACAAGTTGTATAAAACAAAGGTTTTCAATAAAAAAAGAAATTTTGGAAAAAAGGAGGAGTCCTAGGTTGTTAGCCTATAGGATCACCCCACACAATGTCCGGTAAACACTCCTCAATGAGGGGCTACATGTGACATTAGCGTGTAGTCATCATATCCCATATCTACCCTTCCCATCCCCTTAGCGGTCATTCAAAGCGAGTGTTGGTCCGCGATCTCTATTGCGTGCTGTTACTCATCCCTTCTTAATGGTCCCGGAGAGATTTATGACCTCTACCTATAGGTGGTTCTAGACAGACCCCTAAGGTTTTAAAGGTGAAAATACTAAGGCGACAAGCAAGAACAGTTAGGACTTTAGCAAAGAAGAACAGGAAGGAGCAAATAAGAGGCTCAGTTTACCTCCACAAATAAGGCATGTAAACAGCATGACGCAAATACAAATAAAGGCCGTTTTGTTAAATAGTATCCTAAGGCATGATGTCTAAGTGAATATACAGAAAACATGTAGTTTGTTTTTATAAACCCAGAAGTAATGACCCTATCAGTTGCCTACTGATTTTAAAACTTGTTTAAACCAGAACAACGTTAAGTCACAGAAACAGTTTCAGAATTGCAAGTTTTGAAAACGCCCTACAGGCTTGCCTACACGCGGAATACTGATGACTAAATTTTATATAGTGAAACAAGGTAGGTTCTGAAACGGACTCTTTAATCCCTATAGGCATGATGTCTAATAATAGATTAAGGCAGTTTTAAAGAACTCGTTTCAAGGAAATATAAACCACTCAATTAAATCAGTTTAGAAGTGAACTAAAACGCGGACTGGGTTGATTTATTTAAAACCAAACTAGTTTAGATCTATAGGCAGAATCTGATGTTGTTCCCTATAGGCATGATATCTAATTTTAATACTGATTTTTAAAGACTTGCAGGCATGATGACACATGGAAACATACATAAACACTTGTTATAACAGAAGCCGGATTTGGATTATATCCTATAGGCATGGCATCTACTTGTGAAAACTAATTTAAGACTCATTAAACATGATTTCTATTATGGAATCAATTAAGACCTATAGGTATGATTTCTAACATAACAAGATACAAAAGTCCTATAGGCATGGTTTCTACTCGTATTACCCACAAACTTGTAACTACCCACCCTTTTCACTAATTACCCCAATATTCGTTTACAAGTTACTACAGACCATATGAATGAATTACATAAGTAAATAAAAAAAATAAGAAGTTATTCTATAGGGAGCCTACAGATAGGCCCAAGTTTCCAAAGCCTCCAATAGCCTCAAATGCCTCAATTCCATAGACAATGTCATAGTCTAGGTGCATCAAAGTTCCCTAAGGATCTCAAGAATCCCGGGTAGTGCTTACACCTAGACTTGGTAACCAAAATAAATAAGTGCAGTATGGAAGGGCCAGCCTCAGTATGCCAGAGTTCAGAGGGTTCTCAAGAGGATCCCAAGGCAGTACACATACTGGAGGGGACAGAACTTATTGACTTAGGAGTAGAGTGAAAGTGCTTGACACACGTTGAAAGGTTTTAATGGGAAAACTGTATTTGCAGGATACTTAAAAATAATTTTGTGAAACAACAAAAGAGTTATTCAATGAGATAGTTTTGAAAAGAGTAAGGCAGTCAACAAACAAGAGACCAGTCTTAAAAACCATAACAGGTTCAGCACTACACACAGAACAGAGAAGGTTTAACACCACAAGTCTTCACATGGGGTTAAATGGGAATTGGGGACAGGGGAAACACATAATGGTAAACACATAGCAGGCAGAAGCCTTTGGAATTATGCCCAAGATATTGATCAGGCATAGTCACAGAATTAGCAAGGCTTAAGGGGTTCAGTATATGATTTAAGAATCAATCCCAGAGTCATACAAGTTTAGGAGTGCAGACTACTTTATAAGGAGGTTTATATCAAAGTTTAGGTAGTGCAAGATTACATGGAGACAAACTACATAAAGGGGTAACATGCTCATATTGATCCTAAGGAAGGGGAGTTCATAACAAGTTAATTATGTAAACATATTAACTACAGGTTCTCTTGTTGCTTTCTTGAGCTGAGGGTCTCCTGGAAACAGCCTCTCTGCCCCTCGGGGTAGGGGTAAGGTCTGCGTACATATTACCCTCCCCAAACCCCACTCGTGGGATTATACTGGGTCATTGTTGTTGTTGTTGTTGTTGTGGTTGTATTAACCACAGGTTTCACAGCAAAATTATAAGTAAAAGCAAACTAAAAATAGGATGAACTGAAGCAATAAAAGAACCATATTGTTGTTGGAACTTGAATTGAAACTAGAACATACCAGTAAAGAAGACAGTAAGCAATGTGAAGGAGCAGGAGAACACAATGGTTAGCCTTGGCTTGCAGCCAGCTAACTTAGAATAGTAACAAGTAGCACAAAAGAGAGCAGGAAGTTTAAGTGTGAGAGAGAGAACTTTTGAACCAAGAGCGTTCGTATGTTTGTGCTAATAAGAGAGTGTGTATATATAGTTTGAAATCAGGTTGCAAATAAGGTAAAAATCAAAGTTCATCAGTAATTATGGGGACTCAGAATCAATCAGTCACGAAATCAAGGTAATTACTCCCTTTAATTGAGGAGCCAACTTCAAACGGTAATAAACATGTGTCAAATAAGGAAGGAAATTGTATAAGGCTGAACATAACAAATAAGGAAATATTTTCTGCATAGAACAAGTACACAACATGTAATAGAGGCTAGGTTCAGTATATTTTAATCAAGGAAAAGACTTAAGAAATCAAGTAATAGCATAATTGATCGTAGAATAAGGTCAGAAAATATTTTACAAGGTTAAAAATCAGTAAAGATATCATGCGAAATCAGTGAAAGATCAATCACAAAGACTCAAGTATTCAAAAGTAGAAAATAACACTGATTTAGCACAACTTTATAAGAACAAACATATAGTAAGCAAAAAACCAGAACTCTAAGAGGTCGAGTAGGACAAAAATAATATATAAATTAGGGATTCATGTAGAGCATAGTCTGAATTAGTAGAATAAGCATGATACAAGTAGGAGAAGTGAAGAATCAGAAACAATGGTGAACAAAATAGGGTAAAATCACACAATAGGCAGGGATAACCATAATTAGGAACCTTAACAAGCAATCATAGGGTAAAATCATAGAATCACAGAAACACATAGATTAACTGAACACGTTATCAAAACAAAACTCAGAAATCCAAGATTAGAACTAAGAAATTAGGGTTTTCAATATAGGCAAGTTGAAGAGGTGGTAAAATCATAGAATCAGTCGAAATATGCAATAGATAGAATTTTAAACATAAAAAATAGGTTTAAACAAAGTTTTAGAAGAAGTTCTGAAAACTCTAATTTGAGAAGAAGGTGAAAACACTTTGAAATCGATGATTCTTGTAAAGAGTTACAAGGATAGTGTAAAACATCAAAGAAACATACTCAAATCATTCAAAAATCGTACAGATCTAGGAGATGTAAGCAAAAATTAGGTTTCAAAAGAAACTCAAGTAGAGATGAAAGAACCTATCTAAAATCTCAAGGATCGTAACAAGTACAACATGATTTCGCTTGGAATCATACTGAAGTAGCCAAGAACAGACCAGATGGCAAACCCTAGATGCAAGTCAGTATGGCACAGGGCCCTTGAAGGCCTCAGAGAATGCGAGCATGGCAATAGAGGAGCCATTGAAGACTTAGGAGTTGAAGGGAGATCACCGGAGAAGGGAGTAGGTGGTTGAAGGAGCTAGGGTTAGATTGAGTGGTTGAGAGAGGAGAGGAGATGATAGAATATAGAGGCGGCAGATTTGGGAAATGAGATAGGGTTAGGGGGTCGTTGGAATTAAAAATGGTAAGAACGGATGAGGGCCGTTGATCTTTTAGATCAACGCCCAGGATTTGACGGGTCCTGTGTCGGGTATGCGGGTTCAGGGTTTGGGTCGGGTATTTTTAATCTGAAATTGGGCTGGGGTTGGGTTTAAATTGGTCTACAATTGAAATGCAAATCTAGCTATATTTTAAATAGCCAATTTTCCCTATATAATTTATAATAAATGATAAATAATTTTTGGACTATAATTTTGTGTACTAAAATAATTTAAAATAGATATTTAATATTTTAAAAATATAGGAGATCAATTTCACGCATATAAATGTAATTATATATTAATGGGGCTAATATTGCAATTATATGCAATTTAGCTTTAAAAATACGAAATGCAATTATAAAAAATGCATAAAAATATTGTAACCATATTTTGGCATAAATATAGAAATTAAATGACTAAATTACCACAACAAAAATTTGAGGGATAATTATTGGGGATTTTATGAATAAAAGGGAAGAAAATAAATCAATTTAAATCCTTAAAATTATGGAAAAAATTATAAAAACCTTGTGCGTGTTTATATAGGCATGTATATACTATTTTGAAGGTATTTATATATATATAAATATAGAAAAAATTGGGCAACAGGGTGCAGGTTAAAAGGTGACACAAATATCCTCTATTGCTGTAAATCCCCCAAAAATTTAGGACCAAAAGGAATAAGAGTAGAATAGCCTAAGGGCATTTTGGAAATAATCTATCTATCTATACTATATTTAAAAGCACGAAGGGCCTTAGCGAAATATCGTTCGCCTTTTTTGTCCCTCTAAAAATAAACTTCACACTAAACAAAATAGTCATTTTATTGTTTTCCTACTATTTAGGAATAGTCATTTAATTAAGTCCCTAATATTTTGGAATAATCATTTAATTATATTTAAAGATAATCATTTAATTAGGACTTTGTAATCAACTAAAATTTTAGTTATTAGATCTTTTCTTATTTGAAATATGTAAGAGGTGTCGGTTAAAATTTTTACCTTATTAAAAAAAGGGATAAAGAAGCAATAGCCCTAGAAAAAAACGTTATACTTGGAAGACAACATAAAAATTATTAATCCTAAGAAACGAAATAAAGAAACCCAAAATACGGATGAACTAATTATTCTGGAGTTTGTAATGATTTAATAGAATGAAAAAGATTCTTTTTTGAAAACTTGAACCCTCAAAAGACTCGACAAAAAAAAAAAGCAATTCCTCAAGTATATATTATTCCAGTGACTTTGCCTTTATTAATAAAGTATATTTTTTATGACTTCTAATTATTATTCTTTCAATTATCTAACAAAAATTTCGTATTTTCATAAAATGGAATGAAAGAATGTATAAATCTAAGAGGAAAAACAAAGAGACACAATATCAGTAATATTTATTTATTTTCTTATAGAAAGTCAAAATAGTTGCATAAATCTATAAAAAAAAGGTATTTTCGACAGAATTAAGAGGTATTAATGTGCATTTTAAAATTCAACGAGATTTATAGTTTTGAATGATTTCAAAATTGTAGTAATTTTGAATTTTGATTAATTCTACCTAATATTTAAAAGTTTGAAATCCACTTATTTTTTACTTATAATTTCACGGTGAATAATTTATGCTTGAAAGAATAAGGATGGAACAGATTTATATATTTTCGAAGTAAGTTATAATTAATTATTATTATTATTTCTTTTCATCTTCTATTATTATTGAATATTATTTAGTTATTTTGAGTTTTTTTGTGTAAACTGAATTTTGTTCAATCATTTTGATTTTTTTTAATTTCCTCGAAATAAGTTCTTCAACGATTAACACTCTCACTCTATCAGTTGGACTATTTCTTCTATTTAATATTTACAATTGTTCATTATTGTTAAATTCTCCCGATTTCTTAGGAAACTTTTTTTTCTTTTCAAATTGACCAATTCCGATCATTCGACTGAGTAAGACTAAGAAAATAAAAATAATAGTATCTTCTAGCAACAAGAAGTTTGATTTTAGAATTTAAATATCGTCGATCCTCATATTGAACTTATTTGCCACAACAAAAAATAAACGGTGAAAGAATAAAACTAAAAATATATACGATAAGAACGGTTAAAATTAACTAAATGGATCCAAAGTTAGGAACTTTATTTTTGTTAAGTTTTATTTTATAACTCAATTACAAATTCTAAATATTAGTTTTTAAAATTTTAATTTCATTAATATGGGTACACGCACATCGCGCGTACCCTAAGACTAGTACTATATAAAAACACGAAACTCCTTAGCGAAATGTCGTTCGTCTTTTTTACCCTTTAAAAATAGACTTTATATTGGACAAAATCATAATTAAAATATTTACCTAATATTTAGGAATTTGAAATCAGCTAAAATTTTGCTTACTAAATCTTTCTTTATTTGAACTACTATATAGGAAGTCCTAATATTTAGGGCTTTAAAATCAATTGAAATATGCCTTATATATATCCTTTTATTATTTGAACTATTAAATGCAATTGGCCAGTAATTAAAGGTTTTAAAAGAATTGACATAAATTGATACATGTCAAAATATCAAAGACGGCATGGATATAAAATTGTATACAAAATTCTGGATTTTAAAACGTATGCAAAATTTTACCTTCATGTACACTACTCGGATGGTTTTTTCTTTTATTTATAGTCATATTCATTGAAAGCTCAAAAAAGTTACCCTTTTGAAATTTGATTAGCTTAATTTTTTTTTTTGTAATATTTACAACTTTGACATTAACTAAAACTTTGAAGATTACATCTCTCTTTGTTTGAGTTATTATTTGTCATAGAACTGTAACGAATTAAATTTTTAGAACATTGACATTAAGTAATATTTTAAAGACTAAATCTCTCTTTATTTGAATTATTCCTTATCATAGAATTCTAAACAATTAATTTTATATAATTAATTATCTTAGTTGAAAAGCAAGACTAAGTAAAAAAAACTATGTAAACAAGGAAGTATTTAAAAATATACTAAAGAGAAAAAAAATGTGGTTGATAAAAGTCAATAATACAAATGAAGCTGTAGAATATAACCCTTTAGTACATGATTTATCATTACAGTTAAATATTTAAAACTAAGGACGAGTTTATATTAATATTTGAATAACAAAATATAAATTCTTTCCTTTAATTAAAAATTAGTAAATTTTTGAAGTAACTTATTAGACAAATAAACGACCCAATTTCCTAAATTCATCATATAAATGGAATTATTTTTTTGTTGACAAAATTCTTAATATAGTATTAAGACTCAGATTGGTAAAAGTGTTAACTTGAAGGAAAAGTGAAGAAATAGTAGAGACAAAACACATTCTAAATGAGTTATCATTAGTTTTTTTTTTTAATTGCATTCCTCTTAACAAATGACAGCTTGTTGTAAAATACTAATTCAATATTAGTTATTTTTAGGCTTCACACTTTCATTTATCAGTTTTCTTTTATGAGCTATTGTCACGATCCAGATTTTCTATCACCGGCATCGTGATGGCGCCTATTCTTTAAAGCTAGGCAAGCCGACAGATACAGTTTTACCATATTAATTATTAACCAAAATAGAAATAAATAATAGCTAAAGCCAAACAGAGATAAAGTGTGAAAGTGTTATAACAGTTCAACAACTCTAATAAATAACTACCTCAATGATCTGGTGTCACAATCCACGAACGTCTAAGAAATTCTACAAATATAGGTTTGAAAGAAATACATGTATTCTCAAAATAGAAAGAGACAAGAAATCCAAAATGGGGGAGAAGGGGACTCCAGGGTCTGCGAACGCCAGCAGATCTACCTTGGGTCTCCCATGGACTGAAGGCAGCAACCCAAACTCTACTCACGAGGTCCGGCACCGAAATCTGCATAGAAAGTGCAGAGTGCAGTATCAGTACAACCGACCCCATGTACTGGTAAGTGCCAAGCCTAACCTCGGTGAAGTAGTGACGATGCTAGGACACGACAATAATATATAAACCTGTACAGTTAAATCATATACGAGAAAGTAATAACAACATAAATTTAACAAAAACATAACGGGAAGGGGAAACATGGTGAGGGGAATATCAAATTCTGATAGTAATACAGTAAAGAAGCAAAATGAACATCATGCTTTGAACCAAAAGAAGTAATAACATAGTAATATGTGCACGACATCACCCTTCGTGCTTTTACTCTCGTCCTCACCATAAGAAACAACAGAAATAGCACAGCATTACCCTTCGTGCATTGACTCTCTCATAATCATGGCACGACATCAACCTTCGTGCATTAACACTCACAGAATATGGTACGATATCACCATTCGTGCATTAACACTCACAGAAAATGGCACGACATCACCCTTCGTGCATTAACACTCACTCACAATATCGTGCACGCCATCATCATTCGTGCATTAACACTCACTCACAATATCGTGCACGGCATCACCCTTCGTGTTTTACACTCTTCCTCACCCAAACAATAGAAACAATAACATCTCGGCAAGAGAATCAGCTATAACCAATCTCATTTCAATAGTTAAATTCACAATATAAGTCTCAACTTGAGTCAATACTCAACAATTACCCAATAACAAGAAAACATAACAAGACTTGCTCAACATAATAACCAGCTTAAGCATGAACAATACGTAATAAGAGACACAATGGTCACTAGTTTAAGACTCACTTGCATGCTATGACCCAACAACAATGTATAGATACTCGTCACTATACCTATATATCGTACTCAACAACTAAACACGTAGAATAAGGCAACAACACCTAATCCCTCAAGCTAAGGATAGTCACAACACTTACCTCGATTCCACGGCTAAATCAAGCCTCAATCACCGCTTTTACCTCTCAGTTCCACCTCCAATCCGCTTGTATCTAGTCATAATTAACTTAATATCATCAATAAGTGCTAAAGAACTCAATTCCATTGCTTAATTATAGGTTTTCCAATATTTTTCTCAAACAGTCAAAAACCGACCCCAGACCCACATGGTCAAAACTCGAAGTTCGGACCAAAACCGATTACCCATTCACCACGAGCCAGGATATGCAATTGGTTTGGAATCGGACCTCAATTTGAGGTCTAAATCCCCAAGTTTCAAAATTCCCAAAAATACCCAATTTTCCATGAAAATTCCTAGATTTTGTGATAAAATCTTGTAAAAAGATGAAGTAGATTGAAAGAAATGAGTTAGAAATTGTTTACCTATGATTTGGGGAAGAACTACTCTTTAGAAAATCGCCTCTTGAAATTTAGGGTTTGAAACTTTGAGAAATAAGTTGAAAATTCCGTCCAAATCTCTTTTGAACAGTTGTAGCGCAAGTGCGAACAATTCATCGCAAATGCGAAGAATGTCCAGGACTGCCTTCATCGCAAATGCGAACACTTGTTCGAAAATGCGACCTGTTCACATCGCAAATGCGATCCTGAGCTTCGAAATTGCGAAGATCCCCTCCCTGCCCCACTGATCGTAAATGTGATCTTTCTTCACAAATGTGATGCTCGCATTTGCGAGCCAGGCTTCGCAAATGCGAAGCTTGCAGACCTGAAACATACCAACAATTTTCTTAAGTCTCAAAACAATCCGTGGCCTATCCAAAACGCACCCGAGCCCTCGGGGATCCAAACCAAACGTGCACACAAGTCTAAAAATATTACACGGACTTGCCCGCGCGATCAAATCGCCAAAATAACTTCTAGAACTATGAATTCAACACCAAAACTAATGAAATTCTCAAGATAGTTCAAAATTTCTATTTTCTCAACCAAGGGTCCGAATTATATCAAATCTCTTTCGGTTTTCATCAAATTTCACAGATAAGGTCTAAATACCATAACGGACTTGTATTGGGCTCCGAAACCAAAATACTGGTCAGATACCAACAAGATCAAATCTTATTAAATTTTCAAAAACCATTATATTTTTAGTTAAACAATTTTCTTCAAAGATTCATTTTTCGGGCTAGGGACCTCGGAATTTGATTTCGGGCATATGCCCAAGTCCCATATTTTACTATGGACCCTCCAGGACCGTCAAAACACGGGTCCTGATCTATTTACCCAAAATATTGACCGAAGTCAACTAAAATTATATTTTTAAGCCAAAAATTATTATTTTTAAAATTTTTCACACAAAAGCTTTCCGATATCGCGCCCGAACTGCGCACACAAATTGAGGAGAGATAAAAGGAGGTTTTCAAGGCCTCAGAATACGGAAACAGATTCTAAAACAAAAGATGACTTTTTGGATCATCACAGTTATTGAACCATCTCTTATTCACAACTCTTTAAAAAATCAAGGGATTCAATTTTAAATTTGAGTTATCTAATATATAACTCTTTGAAGAACCCACAATAAAAGTATAGTTGATCATATTTGTGACTTTCCGAACAAATATAGTTAAAAATATTTGTATCAAAACTCTTAAATATTCAAGGGCTATATAATTTTGCTAAACTAAAAAGGAATAATTTGATAACTTGTTAAAATGAAGCGATGAAATTATAAAACTGACACAAAGTTTAAGGTGACTAAATTGAATGGTGATTGAGGACTTCTAAGCGACAAAGTTTTTGCCTTTCTCGAGTTAGCTATTTAGGATCAATGTTATCATTTTCAAGAGCTTACACTTATATTTTGTAATTTAACATAATATTTAATATAATATTTATGTGATAAGGTACACACGCAATGCACGTACACTAAAACTAGTAATAATGATAAAAATAACTTGAGAAAGTGGAACGCCATAAACTAGACTTTCTAATATTGACATTGAAAGAAAAGGAACATGATCTGATCCCTTTGTATCCAAGTGTCACCCTAGATACAGCAAAGATATCCATACATTAATGATACAAAAGAGTATAAATGGTTTCAAAATAATTTATCTTTTATTCTCTAAAAGTTAGGTCCAAAATAATTAATGTTTCACAAACCAAGAAGTGATACTTTATAGCTTCCTCGTAGCTCAGTAGAGAAAATTCCTCATTTAACAATTAAAAAATTATAACACACCCCCTTCTGCTAGAAATTAGGCAAGTTCATTAAATTTCGAGGAACATACATCTAAATATTTATTCATATTTGCTCCCTTCTTATGTTGTGACCGTCCATTTCAGCACACAAAACAAAATTCAGGTGTAGGTAGGCAGTTTGAGTTAAATTTCTATTCACTGACAATAAAATTCTGCTATTAAAAAGAACAGCCACTTTATTTCTTTTAATATAAAAAGATAAATATTACTAACAACATAAATAAAAACTGGTAAGATGATTTAAAGAACAAACTTTTTAACTGATTCCCACCTTCCCTCCTATGGACAATAGGTTTGGCTGAAAATTAAGTACAAATATCAGGCAGCAATATATATGTTTTGGTTTCTGTCTTTCTGAAGTTGATCTTGAAAATCCTCAATTAATTTCAGTAAGAAATGGCTGCTTCAGCTCTAGTTTCTTTATCCAAGAAAATTATCAAACCATTCTATCCAACTCCTTTTTCTGAAAGAATTTACAAGCTTTCCTTCATCGATCAATTCAATAGTACACAATATATCCCCCTAGTCTTCTTCTATCCCAAAAATAAGGACAACATAGTAACACCCTCAATTGAACCAAGTGATATGTGTAAGGTTATTGAGAATTCCCTTTCAAAAACCTTAGCTGCTTATTATCCTTTTGCTGGTACATTAAGAGACAATGTTCATGCCGAATGCAACGATATAGGTGCTGATTTTTTTAAGGCTCGATTTGATTGTCCCATGATTGAAATTGTTAAAAGTCCTGATAGAAATGGTATATCCTAAGGGTATACCATGGAATAGTATTACATCTAATAGAAAGTTGGCCACGGTTCAATTTAACCAATTTGATTGTGGAGGAATAGCTTTAAGTACATGTGTGTCGCATAAAATTGGAGATATGTGCACAATGTATAAATTTTTACAAGATTGGGCTGCAATTGCTCGTGATCCGAATTTAAAATTGTGTCCTCAATTTATTGGATCGTCAATCTTTCCACCTACCAATGAACCTGTGAATGAACCACCTATTCAAAAATGTGTTACAAGAAGGTTAGTTTTTTCAAATCATACATTAAGCTCACTCCTCTGTGAATTATCACAAGTGAAAAATCCAACTCGGGTAGAATTACTCACCACACTTCTTTATAAATGTGGTATGAAAGCGAATTCGAGTTCATTCAAGCCATCCATATTGTTCCAAACAGTGAATTTAAGATCTGTTATTCCTCTGCCAGATAATACTGCTGGAAATTTTAGTTCTTCCCTTTTTGTGCCTACATATAATGAAGAAGAAATGAATTTATCAAGATTGGTTAGTGAGTTAAGAAAGGAAAAAGAACAACTCGTTGCTAACTACAAAAAGTGTAAAGGGGGTCAAGATTTGGTTTCAACAACAATGGGACCATTTCAAGAAATAAGGAAGTTGTTTACGAACATGGATTTTGATATGTATAGGTGTAGCAGTGTCACGACCCGGAATTCCCATCCTCGAGAGTTGTGATGACGTCTATTCGTAGAAGTTAGGCAAGCCGTGAACTTAGAAACCACTAACTCATTCGTTTTTATACATGTTTCGCCAGTTAAATTATCAATGATTAAGCATTTAAATGACAACGAAAAGTAAAATTTAGTGAAAGTCTTAAATAAATATGAAACCCAAATATCTAGAAACCAATACATGTCTCTACCCAGAACCTGGTGTCACATCATCCACAGACTACTAAGAATACTACATACATCAGTTTGAAAGAAAGATAACACTGTCTGTCTCGAATACGTGAGATAACATAATATAAAATAGGATAGAGTAGACGCCGGGCCTGCGGACGCCTGCAAGACTACCTCGGTGTCTAGGTGGACTGAAGGTTGGCTCCCGAGCTAATGTTGCTGCTCAAACACTGCTCCGGTATCTGCACATAAGTGTAGAGTGTAGCATCAGCACAACCGACTCCATGTGCTGGTAAGTGTCTGGCCTAACCCCGGCGAGGTAGTGACGAGGCTAGGACCAGACTCCAGATAAACCTGTACAGTTATATAATATATGGCGGATAAAAACTAAACAGATAATAAGCAATCAAAGCTGGGAAAGGGGAACATGCTTCGGGGGTAGCAGATAAAACAGAATATCAAAGAATAATAAGGAAACTACAATTTAACTTCTAACACGGATAGAAAGAAATAAGGCAACTTTCACTTTCAGTTTCATCTTGTTGCAGACGTGCAACCCGATCTCATTTCTCATACCTTGTGGTAGGCGTACCACCCGCTCCCATTTCATTATATCTTGTGGTAGGCGTACCATCCGCTCCCATTTCATTATATCTCGTGGTAGGCGTACCACCCGCTCCCATTTTATTATATCTTGTGGTAGGCGTACCACCCGCTCCCATTTCATCGATCTTGTGGTAGGCGTACCACCCGCTCCCATTTCATCATATCTTGTGGTAGGCGTACCACCTTCTCCCATTTTATTATATCTTATGTTAGGCATATCACCCGATCTCCCATTTACAAGTCATTACAAAATTACAAAAAATCCCGGCAAGGGAACAAAAATAATATAATAACTTCCCGGCAAGGGAACAACAATATCGAAACAGTCATCCCGGCAAGGGAGAATCCGCTATAACCAAATCCTAACTCATTTTGTACTCAGCTCAATTAATGACAATAGTTAATCATACAAAGATCTACGAGGATAAAATCAATCTTTACTAAATATAGGAGATCATTAATTAAAGCATCCGAAGTGCCATCTAAGAGCACAACAACGTTGAAATTTAAGACTCACGATCATGCTCGACAACAACATATAGATACTCGTCACCATGCCTATATGTCGCACTCAACAAGAAGCAAGTAGCAAATAGGACTCAACTCATAATCCCTCAAGTTGAGGTTAGACCGAACACTTACCTCGAACTTTCACGGCCAACACAAGCCTCGAACACCATTTTTCCTCTCAAATTCGGTTCCAACCCAATCAAATCTATACATAATTGACTCAATATCATCAATAAGTGCTAAACAATCCAATTCCAATGTTCAATTATAACTTTCCAATCATTCTTCCCAAAATCCCAAAAATCGGCTCCGGGCCTGCTTAGTCAAAATACGAGGTTCGGACCAAAACCCGATCACTGATTCGCCCACGAGCCCGAATATATAATTTATTTTCAAATCCGACCCCAAAACGAGGTTTAAATCACAAATAATCAAAAAGCCCTAACTCTACCCAAATCCCTAATTTCTACCCTTAATTACATGTTTTAGGCCTGAAAATCTACTGGGTGTTGATGGAAAATGAAGAAAATAAGTTAAAGATTACTTACTGATAAGTTAGGATTTTAATGTGTTATTGCCCCTACTTGCCTATACTTTTAATATAAATTGCTACAAATTAGTTCCTAAATGCTCACAAGTTGTGCTTGATTGCAGGTTTGATCGACAAAGTGATGAAATATCAAAGATCGGCTCAAAAAGGAGTGAAACCTGCTCAAGTACCAAAGACCAAGAGAATTGAAGAAGAAAAGGCCTAGTGCAGACCGCACAATAGTGACCGCGGCCGTACTAGGAGGTTTAGAGACTTGACATATTCAGGCTCAAAGTCACGCGGTCGCGGTAGGATCTTCACGGTCCATGGTAGAGCTTCGCGGCCGCACTCCTGCGCTGTGCGATCCGCGTTCATAAGGTTCAGGGAAAGGCATTTTTGATCACGCGGTCCGCGGTCACGATTGCGCGGACCGCGCCAGTTGCCATCGCAGCCGCAGTACACTTCCACGCGGTCCGCGTCCCCTAGCTCAACTCATCAAACAGTTGAAGTTCAAGAGCCAGTGCGGCCGCGGTCCATTTTGTGCGGCCCGCACTGACCGTGCAGGGGCATTTTTGTCCAGTTTTTCCAGTCTAGTAGAAATAGAACAATTTACTATTTTTTTAGGGATCGATTTATCTGGGAACTAGAGACAAAAGATGTGCTTGGTGTTGTAGCCATTTTTGGCATATTTTGCTTTCCATTAAATATAGATTATTGTAGTTTCTTCTTAGTAATTAATTAATATGTTTAGTTCTTCATCTATTTCTTCAATTTCTATATCTAGCATGAGTAGCTAAACCCATTAGCTAGGGTTGTGGCTCAACCCTAGTGTGGGTAATTGATGGGTGTTGCCATCTAAGGTTAGATTGACTATGGGTGTTTGTTATTTGGGTTGAATTTATGATTTAATTTAAAATTGGTGGTTGCAAATACTGATTCAAGCTTTGTGGGTTTAACTCTTCTTGAGAAAGAGAGTCTATGACCCCAAAATTGACCCAACAAGGAATTGGGATGGACTCATGAGAAATGATAGTCCCAATTAACGGGTTAAATCTCGAGAGAGTAATCACTCTACTTGAACCCCAGTTGCTTGGTCTAATTTGCCTACCTATTTGGTCTCGAGAGAGTCAATTGGGCAAAAATCTCTCTCTCTACTGAGAGGTGTGAGAGTGGGTAAGATTGTGCAACGGTTATAGTACAAGCCCCAAATATGTCAATTGAACCTAAGTAACATCTACCCGTCAATTAACCACCTAGGTAGTGTCACGACCCTAGTGCCCTTCTTCCCATTAGATACAACTTAGCAATATTCTTGTAGTATAATTTAGTGTTAATCAATAGTCTTATAAAAATAGTTATTAAAGAAAAACCCAAAAATGTTTGAAGTGACATTAGAAGCACAACCATAACTCTAGGCTAAACAGAAAATACAACTCCACGACTAGCTCCCTGTGGAAATTCGATCACGAACCTCTATTTAGGTAAAAGCTATTGCGACCCGCTCTTTCTACCGCAGCGTAGTGTCAAGTTGGAAGCGATCACTTTTTGGCACAGTTTCCAGGGAGCTTACGGTGTTGACTATCTGTTTAGTTAGTTTTGTGTTTTACTTCTCTTTCCTTCTTGTTTACTAATTTTGTTTGTGTCGATCACTATCAGGTACAATAGCTCTTAATGCAAATGACCCTCTCGGCAATGTGATAGCGGGGGAGGAGGTAGAGGATCTAGAACAAGATGAGGTCTTACCTCAAGTTCCACGGAGAGGTCGAAATGCCAATGTAAATGCAAATGATAACAACAATATTCCAGACCCTCCTCCGGCACCGCCGAGAGTGGCTCCCAGAGTTCTACCAAATCAAGGATACACTAGTGCTATTGTTCCTCCCCGAATCCGGGCGGGGAACTTTCAAATCACAAATGTTATGTTGATCTTTCTCGAGCAAAGAGGGTATTTCACGGGTGCCTCCGATCAAAACGCCTACAAGCACTTGAAGGGGTTCGTGGATACATGCTGGGGTAGCAAGCAGACAAATATGTCCGAGGATGCATTGAGATTGAGGCTTTTCCCGTTCTCTCTTCTGGGTAAAACATTGGATTGGTTAGAAAGGCTCCCTAATCATTCTATTACAACATGGGATGAATTGACGGACAAATTTATTTCCAAGTTCTTTTCTCCAAGTCATATGGCAGCTCTTCGGGATGAAATTCTAGCTTTCAAGCAAGAGCCAACGGAACCTTTGCACGAGATATGGG
The DNA here is from genome assembly GCF_000715075.1 of Nicotiana tabacum. Lineage (NCBI taxonomy): Eukaryota > Viridiplantae > Streptophyta > Magnoliopsida > Solanales > Solanaceae > Nicotiana > Nicotiana tabacum. The sequence continues at coordinate 1,247,497 of NC_134087.1, read as the reverse complement.
AAAGATATAGAATAATGGTGAAAGGGTGCCCTAATAACGACATGACCGAGGCTATGATTCAATAAACCTTTTATCGGTGCATCAACACCACGAATCAATGCATTGTGAACCAATTGGCCGGAGGGAACTTTATGAAACTTTCTTACCAAGAGGCATGTGATGTACTTGATGAAATGGTCGACACCTCTTCGGCATGGCAAAGCCGAGCAAATGTACCCCAAGGTGACCTCACGGTCATCCATTTGCACAAAGAATTACATGATCATGGCCAAGCCATCGCCGAGCTTACAACAACTATGAATCAATTGGAAAAGGCACAATTGCAACAAGTCCAAAACCCGCGACAAGTCAATGCAATGGAAGGTGTGTCTATGTTGAAAAGGAGGCAAAGAGGACAACAACCTCAAGGTAATTGTGAACAATATGACAACAACAATGATGGTGGTGGTTATTCAAATGAATGCTATGACGATCAAAGCGAAGAGGTCCAATATGTCAATAACTACCAAGGGAATAGAGACAACTCTTCGAATCAACAATGGCGTCCTCCAGGAAATTGGAACAATCAACAACAAGGCGGAGGTAATTGGAATAACAACAACCAAAACAACAATTGGGGTAATCATAGCAAATAAGGAAATTGGAATGGTAGTAACAATAACTGGGGCAACAACAACAATCAAGGAGGGTAGAGCAATAGCGGGAACCAAGGCAACCGGGGGCAAGGCTTTCAAAGGCCCCCATGTATCAACAACCGAACAATCCACCCCCTCTCCTTCTCAAGGTCCGAGTTCGTCTGGAACTGATATAGGGAGAATTGAAAGCATGTTCGAGTAAATGATGAAAAAGAACCAAGACTCTGAGGCCCAATTAGCTTCGCATAACACATATATCCGGAACTTGGAGGTGTAATTAGGCCAAATCTCTCAAGCATTGAATACTCGTCCCAAGGGTGCTCTACCAAGTGATACGGTGGTGAATCCGAAGGGTGGAAATAATAATTATATGATGGCAGTTACAACAAGAAGTGGGAGAGGCGGTGATGTGAATGCCTCAATGCAAAAGCAAGTTATGGATGAAGATGTTGAGTTGCGGGATGATGATGTACCTTTGATTGTTGATAATGTGGTTAATCAAAATGTGAACAATGATGTGCGGATTGATATTGATGATGAAGCCGAGGTGGAGACTCAAGATGCCATGAACCCGTCCAGGGAACACGTGATTGACATGCCTGAGCCGATTGTACAAAAGGCCAAGGCACCTTTGCCTAGGCCACCTCCACCTTATCCTCAACGGTTAGCAAAACAAAAGAGTGACAATCAATTCAAAAAATTCATTGACATGATGAATAGCCTCACAATCAATGTCCCTTTGGTTGAGGCACTTGAGCAAATGCCGGGGTATGCGAAGTTCATGAAAGATTTGGTTACAAAGAAGAGGTCGATGGAGTGTGAAACAATTAAGATGACTCTTCAAGTGAGTGCCATAGTGCATTCAATGGCACCCAAGCTTGAGGATCCCGGAGCTTTTACTATCCCTTGTACTATCGGAAGTGCGGATTTTACTAAGGCCCTTTGTGATTTGGGGGCTAGTATTAATTTGATGTCGTACTCGGTATTCAAAACTTTGGGAATTGGGCAACCTCGACCTACCTCAATGAGACTTCAAATGGCGGATCGATCGATGAAGTGACCCTTGGGCATAATTGATGATGTTCTTGTCCGTGTTGATAAATTCATATTGCCGGCCGACTTTGTCATATTAGATTGTGAGGTGGACTTTGAAGTGCCGATTATTCTTGGTAGGCCTTTCCTGGCTACGGGGAAGGCATTGGTTGATGTTGAAGTGGGTGAGTTGACATTCCGAGTGGGAGATGAGAAGGTGGTATTCCATGTTTGCAAATCAATGAGACAACCCAATAGCACGGAGGTATGTTCATTTGTGGACATTGTCATAGCTGTGATAGTGGATGACACAAGTTCTTTGATCAATGTTGAAGATCCTCTTGAGGCCGTGCTTCTTAATATGGATGTCAATGATGATGCTAGTAGAGTGGAGTGCGTGAATGCATTGCACGGTATGGGTTCATATTCTTATGAGCCTAGAAGTCTATCTTTAGATCTTGAAAACCGCAAAACTCCACCAACAAAGTCATCGATTGAGGAGCCACCGGTGTTGGAGTTGAAGCCACTTCCTTCACACCTCAGGTATGAATTCCTGGGTTTAAATTCTACTTTACTCGTTATTCTTTCTTCTGTCCTTACTAACATGCAGGTTGAGGCCACCTTGGCGGTTCTTCAAAAGCGAAAAAGGGCAATCGGATGGACTCTAGCTGATATTCAGGGTATAAGTCCCGCCTTTTGCATGCATAAAATCATATTAGAAGAGGATGCTACGCCTTCACTTGAGCATCAAAGAAGAATAAATGAGGCTATGCAAGAAGTAGTAAAGAAAGAGGTTATCAAGTGGCTTGATGCCGGTGTGGTTTATCCCATTTCTGATAGTTCATGGACTTCTCCGGTGCAATGTGTACCGAAAAAAGGTGGAATGACTGTGGTGACCAATGACAACAATGAGCTTATTCCGACTCGGACAGTGACGGGTTGGAGAGTTTGTATGGATTATCAGAAGCTTAACAAGGTGACTAGAAAAGATCATTTCCCGTTGCCATTCCTTGACCAAATGCTTGATCGTCTTGCGGGTCGGGCTTTCTATTGCTTTCTGGATAGTTACTCGGGGTACAATCAAATTCTAATTGCCCTGGAAGACCAAGAGAAGACGACTTTTACATGTCCTTATGGCACATTCGCTTTCTCTAGAATGCCATTTGGATTATGTAATGCTCCGGCAACTTTCCAACGTTGCATGATGGCTATTTTCACCAACATGGTGGAAGATATCTTGGAGGTCTTCATGGATGATTTCAGCGTGGTTGGGGATTCTTTTGAGGAGTGTTTGGTAAACTTGGATAGAGTGTTGGCTCGGTGTGAAGATACCAACCTTGTTCTAAACTGGGAAAAGTGCCATTTTATGGTAGAAGAAGGTATAGTGTTGGGTCACAAGATCTCGAAGCGAGGAATTAAAGTGGATAAGGCCAAAATCGAGTTTATTCAAGGCTTCCTCCCCTACTTCTGTCAAAGGGGTGAGGAGTTTTCTTGGGCACGCGGGTTTCTACCGGAGGTTCATCAAAGATTTTTCTAAGGTAGTTAACCCGTTGTGCAAGTTGCTAGAGAAAGATGCCAAGTTTGTTTTTGATGAGAAATGCATGGAGGCTTTTGAGCTTCTTAAACAAAAGTTGACAATTACCCCCATCATCACCACACCAAATTGGAGTTTACTATTCGAGCTCATGTGCGACACGAGTGACGTTATGGTAGGGGCGGTTTTAGGCCAAAGGATCAACAAGATGTTCCATCCGGTGTACTACTCAAGCAAGACCATGAATGAGGCTCAAAGGAACTACACAGTCACCGAAAAGGAGTTATTGGCTATTGTTTTTGCTATGGAAAAGTTCCGTCCTTACCTTATGGGGGCCAAAGTTATTGTGCACACCGACCATACCGCCCTTAGGTATTTGATGACCAAGAAAGATTCAAAGGCAAGATTGATGAGATGGGTTCTTCTTCTTCAAGAGTTTGATTTAGAAATTATTGACCGGAAGGGTAGTGAGAATCAAGTGGCAGACCACTTGTCCCGTTTGGAGGAGGAAAGGAGGCCTTGTAATGGCCTTGAGATCAATGAAACATTTCCCGACGAGCAACTCCTTGCGGTGTCAATGAGTGGAATGTCGTGGTTCGCCGATGTTGCAAATTATCTTGTTACCGAAATCATCCCGTGTGAGCTCTCTTCTAACCAAAGGAGGAAGCTCAAGAGGGATAGCTTGGATTATTATTGGGACAAGCCCTACTTGTTTAAGATTTGCACCAATGGTGTGATTCGACAATGTGTCCCGGAGGAGGAGCAATTGGGTATTTTGGAAGCTTGCCATTCCTCACCCTATGGTGGCCATCATGGTGGCGCGAGAACGGCTTCTAAAGTGCTTAGTTGCGGATTTTATTGGCCTACTTTGTTTAAAGATACCAGTGATGTGGTCAAAAGATGTGATGAATGCCAACGAGCCGGCGGAATTTCAAAAAGGGATGAGATGCCCCTCAATACGATTCTCGAGGTAGATATTTTTGATGTTTGGGGCATCGATTTCATGGGTCCTTTCGTGAGCTCTTGTGGAAACACTTACATTCTTGTGGCGGTGGATTATGTCTCCAAGTGGGTTGAAGACTTGGTTTTGCCCAACAATGAAGCCCAGAGTGTTGTGGCACTTCTTAAAAAGAGTATCTTCACGAGGTTTGGCACTCCCCGTGCTATCATTAGTGACGGGGGATCTCACTTTTGCAACAAGGCTTTTGATTCATTGCTAGCCAAATATGGAGTTAATCACAAAGTAACCATCCCCTATCATCCTCAAGCTAGCGGTCAAGTGGAAGTCTCCAACCGAGAAATTAAGAGAATCTTGTCTAAAACTGTAAATGCAAATAGGACCGGTTGGTCGAAAAAATTGAATGATGCTCTTTGGGCATATCGGATAGCTTACAAGACCCCGATTGGTATGTCTCCGTACCGGTTGGTGTTTGGGAAAGCTTGCCATCTTCTGGTGGAATTGGAGCACAAGTCTATATGGGCTTTGAGGAAGTTGAACTTAGAATGGGATGTTGCTGCAAATCTGAGGGTTGAACAACTCAATGAGCTTGATGAGTTTAGATTCCATGCATACTCCAGCTCGTCCTTGTACAAGGACAAAATGAAATACCTTCTTGACAAATATGCTTGGGGAAAGGAGTTCAAAGTTGGGGATATGGTTCTCTTGTTTAATTCCCGGTTACGTCTGTTTCCAGGTAAGCTCAAGTCAAAGTGGAGTGAGCCATTTGAAGTTATGTTCGTGACCCCATTTGGTGATCTTGATCTAAAAAACAAAAATGGTGAAGTTTTCAGAGTAAATGGCCAAACATTATCTTGGAAAGTTTGATGGCAGCCACGTAGTGGCGCTTCTTCATCTAAAGTGATGGGGTGGTAACATGCGTTGTGCCGTGACGTTAAATCAGGCGCTTCTTAGGAGGCAACCCATGTCTTTTTGATTTTCTTTGTAGCTTAGGATTTTCGAGCTAATTGTTTGTGAGATGTTGCAGGGATCGTGTTGAAGCAGTGCAAAACAAATTAGAAAAATTGCATAGTCTCCGAAGACTGCCAGTGCGGCCGCGATGCACTTTGTGCGGTCCACACCGGCATGAGTCAGAAAGGGGACTCTCTGAAGTTCTTCACTGCGGTCGCGGTCAAGTTAGTGCGGTCCGCGGAGGACCTACGCGGTCGCGTTCCACTTTTGTGTGGTCCACGTAGGGTGTTTCATGAAGGGTCACACAAATAAACCCAACGCGGTCCATGGTCACTTTTGTGTAGCCGCGCTGGTAAGTGAGTACGGGTCCCACTGGGTATCTATAAATAGAGACCAAGGGTCTCATTTTACCCTTTTTGCAAATTGGAAACCCAGAACCCTAATTCTACTGTTCACCTTCTTCCAAGATTGAGATTATTGCTTGTGTGGATAGATTGCATTCATTCTTCCTAATCCTGGTAACATTTCATGCATTCATGATTAATTACTTTCTTATTTTTATTTTATTTGCATGCCAGTAGTCTGTAACTTCTTTCTCTTCATGATTTTCTTCGAATTATTAGTCTAGGTTAGATTTCGTGATTAGTTTAAAGTACCTAAGGATTGGGTACCTGAGTAGGGACAAGTAGGGGTAAAAATTTGAACAAAAATAGAATAAAGCATGCAACCCTAGTTTAGACCCTGAAACTGACCTAGTGCGGCTCGCGGTCGCCTTAGCACGGTCCGCGGTACCCTAACGCGGTCCGCGTTATACTTCCACGCGGTCTGCGATGCTTGATTAACTGAAGAACAACTTGTGTCCATTGCGGTCGCGGTAATTTTTGTGTGGTTCGCGCTGGCCCACAGTGGTCGCGACACTATTTTGTGCGGACCGCTGTGTGAGATTCAGAGAAGACCTTTCCTGGGGCTTTGTTCAGTGCGGCCCGCGGTCATCTTAGCACGGCCCACGATGCCTCCAACGCGGCCTCACTCCTGATGGTGCGGTCAGCAGTACCCCCAACGCGGCCGCGCTCCCTTGTGCGCCGGCCACGGTGGCTGGTTCTACAGCAGTGTCTGCAACAATTTTGTTTGTTGTCTGCAACTTTAATTCATTCACCTGCTTAACTGCCTGTGCTTAAACTAATAATGTTAGATACGTTTGCTTGCAGACAATGGTAAAACAACGAGGAAGAGGTGCCAAACAACCCGGCCGAGGTGACCCATCCCGGGGAGGAAAAGGAAAACAAGTTAAACTCACTCCTCGACCTAAATTGAAAACAAGGAAACAAGTTGTAATAGATGACCAATCGGGGAGTGAGTACGTACCCTCTCAAGACCTCTCTTCTGACTTAGGGCCAGCTCCTACAGTCCCAGCTTCACATACTGCCCAAGCCCCACTACGTGTACCTTCTGAGTCGTTTGATGGCTCAGCAGCAGTAAGCGGTGAATACTCCACCTCCCCCACAGCTTCAGTATCTGGGGAGAGTGCAGAAGGTGGGACTAATAGTGATAATGAGGTACCGGACAGTGGTGTGCCCCAGATTGGGGGTGTTGAACGAACTAGAGAACCTGAAGTTTAGGAATATCGATTTGTCAGCCAGGTGGCGTTCCACAAGTTTAGGGAATGGTGGCCATCACGAAAGTTGATTCTTAAGAGAATCTTCATTGACAAAGACCTTCTACCCTTACACCCCAATGTGCATAGATAGTTTCAGGCTCGAGCGGGTTGGGAGTCCTTAAAGACAATTGTTTGAAGGCGAATGAGCATATGGTCAAGGAATTTTACAGCAATGTGGCCCATATCTTGAAGGGCACTAAGGTGACCAAGGTGAGAAACAAAAATGTGGTATTCACCGGGAAGGCACTGAATGAATACTTGGGGTTCATTGATGAAGATGAGTCCCTTTACAATGAAAAGTTAGCAATGGGAGGAGGTTCATCCGTGGTTAGCTTCATACCTGGAAATCCCGAGTACGGTTCCAGAATGGTTACAAGCAGGGGCCAAAATACTTTGGAAAACTTTCAACTTCGAGGCTAGAGGGTGGTTGACCTTTGTGTGCAGTCAGCTCGACCCGACTACCCATGATCAGACTATTCCACTTACCTGGGCGGTTCTTATTGCTTCTATTATGGCAGGCTATCCTATCAATGTGGGCAATGTGATGTCCCGCACCATTTCTGCAGTGGGGGTTGAGCATGACCGGAACTACCCTTTTCCCAACACCCTCACTATGTATTTCTAGGACTTGGAGGTGGAGAAGAGACCGTTTGACGTCAAGGTCAAACCTGTGGCTCCGTTCTCCTGGTATAGTTTGAAGGGGTCAGACAACCCCAAGGACAACAATTACAAGTCGCTTGTTTCTACCCCAGCTGGCTAGTCTGAGGAGCCAGTTGCGGTAGAGTCTTCTGTTGAGCCCTCCATAGAGCCTTCTACCATGCCTGCTGCCACCATTGTTGATGATTTGCCTCTAGGACCCTCCTCTTCTACTGGCCCCAGTACTTTAGCTGACCCGAGGGTTCCTTCTTCCCGGACTCATCCTTTCACGACCCATCAATTGAGCCAAACACTAGCCAGTTTGAACAACTGGATGTCAGCTGCGACATCCAAGTTGTCTACATTGTCTGCTACAGTTGAGGCCCACTCAGCATCTTTTAATGCTTAGATTCCTCAGTCCATTGAGGATACACTAAAAAAGCTCCTGGACAATCAGGAGAAGATTATGAGGACACAGGACGCCTTGATTAAGGCGGTGGATTCACATGGCAAGGCTTTGAGGGAGCTTGCCAAGGAGCACAAGAAGATGAGGAAGTCAAGGGCTTCCAAGGAGTCAGTGAGAGTGCTAAGGACTGATGTGGACAAGATATTGGCGGACCAGATGCCTTTAGACTTGCTATTCGGGGATCCAGCCCCAGCAACAGCACCAATGCCACAGCCACAGCAAGAGCAGGCACCCAGGCCTCCAAGGAAGAAGATGAAGCTCCTCAGTTCAGTTGGTGCAGTTATTAAGCTAGCAGACCCATAAGAGACCCCCTCCAGTGATGTACCTATCATCCAGCCAGTCCAGGAGCAGGCCCCAGTCCTAGTAGCTGAGCAGCAGGAGATCGGGAACCAGTCTGAGGTTCCCGTACATACAGAGGACTTGGGGACCACTAATGATCCCATGCAGACGGACCAGGCCTAGGGAGCTCCTATATCCTTTATTTTGTTTTTGATACTTATTTGATAGTTGCCATTGAGGACAATGTCAGCTTTTATTCGTGGGGTGCGCCCTACTTTTATTTGGATGACTGTATATATAGATTCTTAGTCTATATTTTTGTTGATTTTTTTTATTTTGGGTTGTATATAACGTTACATTTCTGTATATATTCATCCCCTGTTGTATATTCTATTCCCCTATTGTACATATTCATTCTATTTTTTATTTTCGCAAATTTTTGTTTTTAGCTTTGTAGTTAGGCTCGTATCCTCTTGTTTTGTTTTTGACGCTTCCAATAAGCCCTTAGTTTTCTTAATGCCACGGTTCTTTCTAAGGGTGGAGTATTGTGTGAACCGGGTGGCTCTTCCCAATGATAGATGGCGTGACAACTTTCTTAAGGGTTTGAGTCCGTTTCTTTGATTTTTCTTTTGTTTTTGATAGTGTAGTTGAAGGTACCTCAAACAAAGCTTCACTTGGGCCTAGCACATTTGCCTTTGATCCCATGGTCAAAGACATAATGTTGTGTTCATGATGATAAAAGTCGTGGTTTTGAGACTTTTGCGTTGACCAAACAATCATCATGTGGTCTTTTTGGACCATTATGTGCTTAAATCATAACTAAGGTTGTTGTGGGCCCTCGACTCGATGTCTTTAGCAATTCCCTAGCGTGTGTGATGAGGAATCGAAATATGAGTCTAAGTCCCGAGCCAATGGTCTAGAACTTGCCCTGAATGTTTGTTGAGGCGAAATCCTAAGTGAAATTTGACTTGAGAAATGATTATAGGCTCTTCTTGATCCAAATGTTAAATTGAACAATTCCATAGCCTACCAATGAGATGATCCCTAGTTAACCCTTTTGAGCCTTAAACCTTTTTCTTTCAAGAACCAATGCTACAAGCCTATACCCGTTCTAAATGATTACCCTCTCTTGACACCCAAATCTTCCCTTGAGTAATGACAAAAATCTAAGTTTGGGGGGAGAGACAAGAAAGGAAGCAAAGCAGTAAGGTACAAAAGAAAGAAAAGAAGGCAATGAAAAAGCAAGAAAAGAAAAAGAACAAAAAGAAAGTCCCATGTGAACAAGAATAAAAAGGGATTTAAGGAAAACAAAAGTGAAAAAGGTGTGGAAAAAGTAGAAAAAGGAGAAATATTTTGAATTATACAAGAAAGAGTGACAATGTGTCTCTCTAACCCCATGTGAAGAAGTGAAATACTCAAAAGAGTCAAGAGAGTTGTGCCAAAACGAATCAAAAGAAGTGCTTAAGGGAAGATTGAACCCATTTGAATAAAAATATGTCCTACCCTTACCTAAAAGCCTTCACAATGACTCCACAAAAGCCCTATTTGATCTCAAGTTGAAGGGAGATTACATTAGTGGATACTTACATAAGGGGCAAGCATATGGTACTCAGAGTCGGACTTGTGACCTTCTTTTTGAGAGAGATGAGTGAAATTTCATTAACCTCGATTTGTGTGTCAATACTTAAAAGGTGAGGTTCGCTTAGAGAGAGTTGAGGATGTGAGAGTTTGGGTTCCACAATGACCAAAGTAAAAAGCTCGTTGATGAAACGTGTCAACTTTTGATGCTCTTGTGTCACACTTGATCCATAGTTTTCAAAGTTTTAAATGTGTTAATGATGTATTCGTATTGAGGACAATTGTTAGTCCCAATTGATGCTTGTTGAGGTTATTTTAGGATAGCTGGATTTATTTGGATGTTCCTTTAAGGGGTGTGTCTTATTTTGTTTGCTTGAGGACAAGCAAAGGTTTAAGTTTTGGGGAGTTGATAAGTTAGGATTTTAACGTGTTATTGCCCCTACTTGCCTATGCTTTTAATATAAATTGCTACAAATTAGTTCCTAAATGCTCACAAGTTGTGCTTGATTGCAGGTTTGATCGACAAAGTAACGAAATGTCAAAGATCGGCTCAAAAAGGCGTGAAACCTGCTCAAGTACCAAAGACCAAGAGAATTGAAGAAGAAAGGGCCTAGTGCGGACCGCACAACAGGGACCGCGGCCGCACTAGGAGGTTCAGAGACTTGACATATTCAGGCTCAAAGGCACGTGGCCGCGGTAGGATCTTCGCGGTCCACAGTGGAGCTTCGCAGCCGCACTCCTGCGCTGTGTGGTCCGCGTTTATAAGGTTCAGGGAAGGGCATTTTTGATCACGTGGTCGGCGGTCACGATTGCGCGGACCGCGCCAATTGCCATCGCGGCCGCAGTACACTTCCACGTGGTCCGCGTCCCCCAGCTCAAGTCATCAAACAGTTGAAGTTCAAGAGCCAGTGCAGTCGTGGTCCATTTTGTGCGGCCCGCACTGACCCCGCAGGGGTATTTTTGTCCAATTTTTCCAGGCTAGTATAAATAGAACATTTTACTATTTTTTTAGGGATTGATTTATCTGGGAACTAGAGACAAAAGCTGCGCTTGGTGTTGTAGCCATTTTTGGCATATTTCCATTAAATATAGATTACTGTAGTTTCTTCTTAGTAATTAATTAATATGTTTAGTTCTTCATCTATTTTTTTAATTTCTGTATCTAGCATGAGTAGCTAAACCCATTAGCTAGAGTTGTGGCTCAACCCTAGTGTGGGTAATTGATGGGTGTTGCCATCTAAGGTTAGATTGACTATAGGTGTTTGTTATTTGGGTTGAATTTATGATTTAATTTAGAATTGGTGGTTGCAAACACTGATTCAAGATTTGTGGGTTTAACTCTTCTTGAGAAAAAGAGTCTATGACCCCAAAATTGACCCAACAAGAAATTGGGATGGACCCATGAGAAATGATAGTCCCAATTAACGGGTTAAATCTCGAGAGAGTAATCACTCTACTTGAACTCCAGTTGCTTAGTCTAATTTGCCTACCCATTTGGTCTCGAGAGAGTCAGTTAGGCAAAAAATCACTCTCTCTACCGAGAGGTGTGAGAGTGGGTAAGATTGTGCAATGGTTATAGCATAAGCCCCAAATATGTCAATCGAACCTAAGTAACATCTACCCGTCAATTAGCCACCTAGGTAGTGTCACGACCCTAGTGCCCTTCTTACCATTAGATACAACTTAGCAATATTCTTGTAGTATAATTTAGTGTTAATCAATAGTCTTATAAAAATAGTTATTAATTAAAAACCCAAAAATGTTTGAAGTCACATTAGAAGCACAACCGCAACTCTAGGCTAAACAGAAAATACAACTCCACGACTAGCTCCCTGTGGAAATTTGATCCCGGACCTCTATTCGGGTAAAAGCTATTGCGACTCGCTCTTCCTACCACAGCGTAGTGTCAAGTTGGCAACGATCACTTACCCAAGAGATTATGGTGAAGAGAAGCTTCAAAAATCACCTAAGAGCTTTGGAGAAGAAGAGGTTTGTGAAATTTTTATTAAATCCCGAAAGTGTTCTGTTTTTGGCCTTTTTAAAATCACTGGACGAAAATGCCCTTCGCATTCGCGACTGACCCTTCATGTTCGCGATGGTCAGGCTGGGTGAGCCTTCGCGTTCGCATACACGGGCTCGCATTCGCGGAGAGTAATCTCCTCGAGCCCTCGCGTTCGCATCCAAGGGGTCGCGTTCGCGTAAGGTAAATGCCCTACCCCCGCCCAGGCTCGATTGGCCTTCGCGTTCGCGTAGCCAGGACCGCGTTCGCGAAGGGATATCCCCCCAGTACCTCGCGTTTGCGACCTGAGCTACACATTCGCATAGAAGGAAATTCCTTCAGCAACAATTAATCCATCGCGTTCGCGTGGGTACTCCCGCGAACGCGAATAAGGAAACACCAGAAACCCAACAGCTGAGAAACCTGCAACATTTTCTAAATCTGAAACCCTCCGAAACACATCTTAATCACACTCGAGCCCTCGGGGATCCTAACGAAACACACGTACTAACTCAACAACTTCATACGAACTTATCCATGCGATCAATTTGCCAAAATAACCTCAAAATTAAAGGATTTTTCTCAAACTTCATAAAACATCAACTTTAGCAATTTAGGTCCGATTCATGTCAAACAGACTCCGTTTTCAACCAAATTTTATAGAAATGACTTAAACCATATAAAAAACCTGTAACGGGCGTCGGAACCAAAATACGAGCTCGATACCATCTCTTTCTAATCAGATTTCATTTCAAAATTCCTTAAACATTTTCAGAAAACGAACTTTACTTAAAAATTCATTTCTCGGGCTTGGGACCTCGGAATTTGATTCCGGGCATATGCCCAAGTCCCATATTTTCCTACGGACCCTCCGGGACAGTCAAATTATGAGTCCGGATCTGTTTACCCAAAATATTGACCGAAGTCAAATTTATTCATTTTAAACTCAAATTTTATCATTTTTCACAGAATTTCATATTTAAGCTTTCAGGCTACGTGTCCGGACTGCGCATGCAAATCGAGGTGACTCTAAATGAGGTTTTCAAGGCCTTAGAAGCACAGAATGCAATTAAAAATAGGTGATGACCCTTTGGGTCGTCACATTCTCCACCTCTAAAACAACCGTTCGTCCTCGAACAGATAGAAGAAAGAAGTACCTGAGTCGGGGAAAAGACGAGGATAACGGCTCCACATATCAAACTCAAACTCTCAGGTCGATGCCTTAGGAGGCTAACCTCTCCACTGAACATGAACAAAAGGAAAACTCTTCTACCTCAACTGACGAACCTGCCGGTCTAGAATAGCCACCGGCTCCTCCTCATAAGACAAGTCCTTGTCCAACTAGACAGTGCTGAAATCTAACACGTAGGATAGATCGCCGTGATAATTCCGAAACATGGACACATGAAACACTAGATGCACGGCTGATAAGCTCGGCGGCAATGCAAGTCTATAAGCTACCTCTCCCACTCGATCAAGAATCTCAAACGGGCCAATAAACCTAGGGCTAAGCTTGCCCTTCTTCCCAAATCTCATCATGCCCTTCATAGGCGACACTCGGAGCAATACTCGCTCACCAACCATGAAAGCCACATCTCGAACCTTGCGGTCTACATAACTCTTTTGCCTGGACTGAGCTGTACGAAGCCTATCCTGAATGATCCTGACCTTGTCCAAGGCCTCCTAAACCAGATCCGTACCCAACAACCGAGCCTCCCCCAGCTCAAACCATCCAACCAGAGATCGACATCTCCTACCATACAAAGCCTCATAAGGAGCCATCTTGATGCTCGACTGGTAGCTGTTGTTGTAGGAAAACTCTGCTAAAGGCAAAAACTGATCCCACGAGCCTCCTAAATCAATGACATAAGCTCGGAGCATATCCTCCAGAATCTGAAAAGTCCGCTCGGACTGGCCGTCCGTCTGGGGATGAAATGTTGTACTCAACTCCACTTGAGTGCCCAACTCTCGCTGAACTGCTCTCCAGAAACACGAGGTAAACTGCGTACCTCTGTCCGGAATGTTAGACACAGGAACACCATGAAGACGAACAATCTCCCGGATATAGATCTCAGCTAACCTCTCGGATAAATAGGAGACTGCCACAGGAATGAAATACGCTGACTTGGTCAGCCTATCAACAATGACACATACTGTGTCGAACTTCCTCCGAGTCTGCGGGAGCCCAACAACGAAATCCATAGTGATCCGCTCCCACTTCCACTCGGGAAGCTCAATCCTCTAAAACAATCCACCAGGCCTCTGATACTCATACTTAACTTGCTGGCAATTCAAACACCGAGCCACATATGCAACAATATCCTTCTTCATTCTACGCCACCAATAATGCTGCCGCAAATCCTGATACATTTTCGCGGCGCCCAGATGAATAGAGTACCTGGAGCTATGGGCCTCTTCTAAAATCAACTCTCGAAGCCCATCCACATTAGGCACACAAACTCGACCCTGCAATCTCAAAACTCCATCATCACCTAAGGTAACCTGTTTGGCACCTCCACGCTGTACTGTGTCTCTAAGGACACACAAATGAGGATCATTATACTGCCGATCACGGATACACTCCAATAAAGAAGAACGAGCGACCGTGTAAGCTAATACACGACTAGGCTCAGAAATATCAAACCTTACAAACCGATTGGCCAAAGCTTGAACATCCAAGGCAAGCGGTCTCTCACCGACCGGAATATAAGCAAGACTGCCCATACTAGCTAACTTCCTACTCAAGGCATCGGCCACCACATTGGCCTTTCCCGGGTGATATAAGATAATGATGTCATAATCTTTCAACAACTCCAACCACCTCTTCTGCCTCAAATTCAACTCCTTTTGCTTGAACAAATACTGAAGACTCTTATGATCCGTGAACACCTCACACGCCATGCCATATAGATAGTGCCTCCAAATCTTCAATGTGTGAACAATGGCTGCCAACTCTAAATCATGAACCGTATAGTTCTTCTCATGAATCTTCAACTACCTCGAAGCATAGGCAATGACCTTGCCATCCTGCATCAACACTGTACCAAGCCCAATATGAGATGCATCACAATAAACTGTATAAGGCCCTAAACCTATGGGCAAAACCAACACTGGTGCCATAGTTAGAGCTGTCTTGAGCTTCTGAAAGCTCGCCTCACACTCGTCCGACCATCTGAACTAGGCACCCTTCTAGGTCAACCTGGTCATCAAGACTGCAATAGATGAAAACCCCTCCACGAACCGACGATAGTATCCTGCCAATTCCAAGAAACTCCGAATCTCTGTAGCTGATGCTGGTCTAGGTCAGTTCTTGACTGCCTCAATCTTCTTCGGATCAACTTAAATACCCTCTACTGACACAACATGACCCAGGAATGCAACTGAACTCAACCAGAACTCACACTTTGAGAACTTAGCATATAACTGACTATCCTTCAGAGCCTGAAGAATCACTTTGAGATGCTGCCCGTGCTCCTCCTGGCTACGGGAATATATCAAAATATCATCAATGAAGACGATCACGAATGAATCCAAATAATGCATGAACACTCGGTTCATCGAATCCATAAAGACTGCTAGGGCATTTGTCAACCCGAACGACATAACCAAGAACTCACAATGCCCGTACCGAGTGCGGAAAGCTGTCTTAGGGACATCAGAGGCCCTAATCCTCTGCTAATGGTAGCCAGATCTCAAGTCTATCTTTGAAAATACCTTGGCACCCTGAAGCTGATCGAATAAATCATCAATCCTCGGCAATGGATACTTATTCTTGATTGTAACCTTGTTCAACTGCCGGTAATATATACACATTCTCATTGACCCATCCTTTTTCTTAACAAACAACACCGGTGCACCCCACGATGAAACACTAGGTCTAATGAAACCCTTCTCAAGCAAGTCTTGAAACTGCTCCTTCAACTCTTTCAACTCTGGCGGGGCCATGCGATACGGAGGGATAGAAATGGGCTGAGTGTCCGGAGCCAAATCAATGCAAAAGTCAATATCCCTGTCGGGTGGCATCCCCGGCAGATCTGAAGGGAATACCTCAGGAAACTCGCGAACAACAGGCACAAAATCAATAGAGGGAACCTCGGCACTAGAACCGTGAAATACGCAAAATAGGCCAAACACCCCTTCTCGACCATACGCCGAGCCTTCACATACAAGATAACACTGGGGGTAGAATGACCAGAAGTCCCTCTCCACTCTAAATGAGGCATACCCGGTAAAGCTAAGGTCACAGTCTTAGCGTGGCAATCCAAGATATCATGGTAAGGTGATAACTAGTCCATCCCCAATATAACATCGAAATCAACCATGTCTAAAAGCAACAAATCTACACGAGTCTCAAGACCCCCGATCCCCACAATACAAGAATGATGGACTCAATCAACCACAATAGAATCACCCACCGGTGTAGACACATAAACAGGATTACTCAATGAATCACTAGGCATGATCAGATACGGTGCAAAATAAGACGACATATACGAGTACGTAGACCCTGGATCAAATAGCACTGAATCATCTCTATCACAAACCAGAATAATACCTGTAATGACTGCATCTGAAGCCTCAGCCTCGGGCCTGGCTGGAAGGGCGTAACATCGGGGCTGGGCCCCACCACCCTGAACTACCTCTCTAGGATGGCTTGTTGCTGGCTGGCCTCCACCTCATGGTGGCCTGAGCTCCACCTCTAGGACCTCTACTGTTACAACCCATATCCACATGTGTTAGTTCATGCCATATATTAGTTAACATAAATCCAAGAAGGAATTATCTTTGAGATGATAAGAAGTCAATCCTATTGGTCTTAAGTGATACAAGAGTGTATAAGGGTGATTAACAAGTATTAGAAGTTAAATGAATCAAGGATGTTGTAACTCGTATTTTCAGGTAAATCTAGCGGTGCTTAATACACTCAAGAGGTAATGTATTAAGGTATTTTAATCATATAATATCCGTATCATAAGTCTTGAAGTCAAACGAGTTATGAAACAAAAGTCGACAAAAGTTGTCGCAACTTAGGTTCATAATTTTACTTAAACATTAGGTCAAATATTTCTAATATTTTCTCCTAATTTACAAGGAATTATGGGGTGATCTACAAACAAAATTAAAGATCTATGAGTATAGTTTCCAACGCATTAAACCGTTCATCGATACGATCTCGGAGTAGAGAGATATTCGCATTTTCGCGAGACTGTGCCAAGCACCTCTCTATGGGGCCCACTAAGGCGATTTAAGATATTTGGACCTATATAGGATGCCTCCAACCCGTTTTAAGTCATTTCTTCTCACTATTTTCAGACCTTAGAACCCTAGGAACATCCTCTCAAGGTTCTCTCAAGATTCAAGACCCAAAAAAGGGCAAACAACACAAATCAAGTGTCGGGAATTCCGTGGCGCTAGTAAGTCTCTTGTTCTTCTTGTTGTTGCTCATTTTTGTGTCGTTCCAACTCGTGTGGGAGGTTTTTTTAAAGGGTTTATGTTCTGTAAATACCCCCTCATGTCCTTAATATCAATCCTAGGTGATTTCAAGCCTTCTAAAGTGATTCTAGTGCCGAAAAACACTAATTGATCGCTAGTTTCATTTTTTTTTTGTGGCAGCATTGGAGGGATATTTCATGGAAATTTATGGTCAAATTGGAGTTGTTATTTATGTATAAAGGTAAGGAACCTCTTACTCTATATGTATTTAAGATTATCCAAGTTGCGGCTAAGCCATTGAAGCTAGAACTTGTGAAATATATATTGAAAGGCTTGGTAGTAAAGTTATTGTTGTGTGGACTGTTTTGCGTTGCTGTTGGGATGCGTATTTTACTACTATTTTGTGGAGTTTTGGAGGAGTAAGGATGTGGAGAAACACCATATATATGTAGGGTTGTGGGATGATAGTTATTCGTAACATTTCCAAGTCGTTTGATACGACTACGGTGGTCGTCGTATGTATGGAGTGATTAGGCTTTGCGTGGACTATTTTGGGAGGCTCAATATGTTTATTATTGATGTTGTTTGGGCTGTTTGGTGACTATTTTGAATGGTGTGAAGTCATATATATAGGGGAGGTGCTGTCCGTTTCATCGTAAAATAGGTTGTGGTCGATACATAATAGTTATGACGCTTATATGATAACGATAGTATCGTTTCTCTTATTGTAGACTAAGGAGTTTTGACAATTGCATAGCTTGAGATTGGGGAAGTATATACAAGGTATGTGAGTCTATCCCTTTCCTTCTTTTGCACGACTCCGATTGTACATAATGTAATGAACGAGCTTCCAAGATACTCTACTCTTAGAAGCTAGCAGTACTTACATTGTTTTCCCTCTTATGGAACGATTGATGTTAATGTTGCTTCTCTTATTCTTATGTTATCAATGTTGTTGGTACTTCCTGATTCTTATAAGGTTCATAGTGAAGAGTTAGTCTTAATAACGTGTACAGAGGATACCGACCTTATGTCACTCCGAAAGGTTTAGAATGTGATTCCATGAGTCGAGCATGCATTATATATATGTATCTATTTTACTCTACCGAGTCACGCTATAGTTGGCCGGGTACGGCACCTATTGTGCAACCACTGATCAGTTGGGTTTTACCGAGCTCCACGTGGCCGGGTACGATTATACCGAGCCTTATGATGGCCGGGTACGTTTTTTTACCAAGCCTATTATGGCCGGGTACGATATGATGATGATGATGCCCACAGAGGCGAATGTTTTAAAGGTTTATGTATTTATACATATGTATCATGCATTTCATGTCAGTAGCCCTCAGAGGTACTAAGATGTTACATGTTGTATATTCCCTATCCTTGCTTACATTACTGATCATATTTATGATTCTCTACCTTACATACTCAGTACTTTATTCGTACTGACGTCCTTTTATTTGTGGACGTTGCATGTCGTGCTGCAGGTCCTGATAGACAGGTAGGTGCAGCTCCCCCACAACAGTAGGTTGTCTAGTTCAGTGGTGATTGGCGAGATCCCTTCTCCGGACTTGCCTTAGTCTTGGTATGCATTTTTGTTATAGACATTATGGGTATGTAGGGGCCCTGTTCCGGCTATGCTGCAGCACTTATGTTCATTTAGAGGTTCATAGACAAATGTCGACTCATGTATAGTTTGGTATGCCTTGTCGGCTGGTTTTTGTTATATAGTCTTTCATGGTAGCGTGGTAGCTCATACCTTATATGTAGTTTCTTGATTGTCTGGTCATCCTCTTCTATGTATGTTCATGTCGTCATATTTTATTGCTGGTTGTCCATGATCCAGGTCTACCATTTATATTGATCTCGTCAGCCCTAAAAGATAATAATGAAGGTTAGATGAAATGTACGTTGGTGCTCGGCAAGTATGGTCGGGTGCTAGTCATGGCCCTCCAGTTTGGGTCGTGACATCTACCTCCACCTCTAGCACCTCTACCCCCACCCTTAGCTGGCTGGGTGTCCTATGGAACACCTGGGGCCGGAACCATAGCACGAGAACCCTGATGCAGAGAATTGCTCGAAGCTCGAGGGCAATACCTAGCAATGTGCCTCGTGTCGCCACAAGTAAAACAAGCACTTGGCTGTTGGGGCTGATGACCCTGGAAACTCTGAAGCGGTAGTGCACGGATAGGTGCTGGTGGTGCACTGAAGGACTGCTGATCAGAATACTGCATCAGAGGACTATGGCTACCTGAAGCACCGTGAGAAACCTAAAGAGCTGACTGAAAGGGCCTAGGAGGATGGCCTCTACCATATGAATCTCTACCTCCAGACAAGGTACCACTGAATCTGCCTGAATGACGGGGCCTCTTATCCGACCCATGACCACCTCCCTACGACAGAACCATATCAACTCTGTGGGCCACATTGGCCGCCTCCTGAAAGGTGATCTCATTCCCAGTCTCCCTAGCCATCTAAAGACGAATCGGCTGAATCAGACCATCAATAAACCTCCTCACCCTCTCTCTCTCGGTAGGAAGTATGACAAGAGCATGGCGAGCTAAGTCAATGAACTTGGTCTCATACTGGGTAACAGTCATGGAACCCTGCTAGAGGCGCTCAAACTACCTTTGATAGGTCTCTCTCTAAGTAATGGGGAGAAACTTCTCCAGAAATAACACTGAAAACTGCTCCCAAGTCAAGGTTGGCGAACCGACTGGTCTAGCTAAGCAATAATCCCTCCACCAAGTCTTGACGGATCCAGACAAGTAAAATGTAGCAAAATCGACCCCATTGGTTTCAATAATACTCATGTTCCTGAGAACCTCGTGGCAACTGTATAGAAAATCTTGGGGATCCTCATAAGAAGCACCGCTGAAAGTAGTAGTGAAGAGCTTGGTGAGCCTATCTAGCCTCCACAAAGCATCGACAGACATGGTTGCTCCATCGCCGGTCTGAGCTACAACACCCGGCTGGACTGCCCTAACTGGTTGAACCGTTGGAGTATGAATCTGAGGAGCCACTTCCTCTAGAGTACGAGTACCAGGAGTCTGAGCCCTATTTCTAGCCTGAGAGATGGCTGGTGCTACAAGAAGCAAACCTGCTCGGGTGACACTCTCCATGACGCCCACTAATCGTACTAGATTATTTTGAAGAACTGGGATGGCAATAAACCCTTCCGGGACCTGAGTTGGGCCCACCGGAACCGCTGGGGCCGGAATCTCCTCGTCAAAATCAACCTGAGGCTCTGCCACTGGTGCTGCTGCTCGGGGCTGAGCTCTGCCCCTACCTCGGCCTCTAGCACGGCCTCGCCTTCTGCCCCTCGTAGGAGCTGCTACTGGGGGATCGGGCTGCTGAGCGGTAGATGAGGAAGCGCGTGTTCTTGCCATCTGCGAAAGAACAGAGTAGGAAGGCAATCAATATTGAGAAAAAAACTGCACAACAGGAAAGAACAAATGTGAAATTTTCCCAACTATGTAGCCTCTGGGGGATAAATACAGACGTCTCTGTACCGATCCCTCAGACTCTGAGTTTATCCGTGAATTGTGAGATCTATGTAACTTAGAGCTATGATACCAACTTGTCACGACCCGGAATTCTCACCCTCAAGAGTCGTGATGGCGCCTACTCGTAGAAGTTAGGCAAGCCATGAACTTAGAAACCACTAACTCATTCGTTTTTATACATGTTTCGCCAGTTAAATTATCAATGATTAAGCATTTAAATGACAGCGGAAAATAAAATTTAGCGGAAGTCTTAAATAAATATGAAACCCAAATATCTAGAAACCAATACATGTCTCTACCCAGAACCTGGTGTCACATCATCCATGGACTACTAAGAATACTACGTACATCAGTTTGAAAGAAAGATAACATTGTCTACCTCGAATACATGAGATAACAGAATATAAAATAGGATAGAGTAGACGCCGGGCCTGCAGACGCCTGCAAGGCTACCTCGGTGTCTAGGTGAACTGAAGGATGGATCCCGAGCTAATGTTGCTGCTCAAACGCTGCTCCGGTATCTGCACATAAGTGCAGAGTGTAGCATCAGCACAACCGACCCCATGTGCTGGTAAGTGTCTGGCCTAACCCCGGCGAGGTAGTGACGAGGCTAGGACCAGACTCCAGATAAACCTGTGCAGTTATATAATATATGGCGAAAAAAAACTAAACAGGTAATAAGCAATCAAAGCTGGAGAAGGGGAACATGCTTCGGGGGTAGCAGATAAAACAGAAAATCAAAGAATAATAAGGAAACTACAATTTAACTTCTAACACGGATAAAAAGAAATAAGGCAACTTTCACTTTCAGTTTCATCTTGTTCCAGGCGTGCAACCCGATCCCATTTGTCATACCATGTGGTAGGCGTACCACCCGCTCCCATTTTATTATATCTTGTGGTAGGCGTACCACCCTCTTCCATTTCATTATATCTCGTGGTAGGCGTACCACCCGCTCCCATTTCATCGATCTTGTGGTAGGCGTACCACCCGCTCCCATTTCATCATATCTTGTGGTAGGCATACCACCCACTCCTATTTCATTAAATCTTGTGGTAGGCGTACCACCCGCTCCCATTTACAAGTCATCACAAAATTACAAGAAATCCCGGCAAGGGAATAAAAATAATATAATAACTTCCCGGCAAGGGAACAACAATATCGAAACAGTCATCCCGACAAGGGAGAATCAGCTATAACCAAATCCTAACTCATTTTGTACTCAGCTCAATTAATGACAATACACAATCATAACTAAGATCTACGAGGATAAAATTAATCTTTACTCAATATAGGAGATCATTAATTGAAGCATCTGAAGTGACATCTAAGAGCACAACAACGTTCAAATTTAAGACTCACGGTCATGCTCGACAGCAACGTATAAATACTCGTCACCATGCCTAGACGTCGCACTCAACAAGAAGCAAGTAGCAAATAGGACTCAACTCCTAATCCCTCAAGCTGAGGTTAGACCGAACACTTACCTCGAACTTTCACGGCCAACTCAAGCCTCGAACACCGCTTTTCCTCTCAAATTCGGCTCCAACCCAATCGAATCTATACATAATTGACTCAATATCATCAATAAGTGCTAAACAATCCAATTCCAATGTTCAATTATAACTTTCCAATCATTCTTTCCAAAATACCAAAAATTGACCCCGGGCCCGCTTGGTCAAAACACGAGGTTCGGACCAAAACCTGATCGCCCACGAGCCCGAATATATAATTTATTTTCAAATTCGACCCCAAAACGAGGTCTAAATCACAAATAATAAAAAAGCCCTAACTCTACCCAAATCCCTAATTTCTACCCTTAATTACATGTTTTAGGCCAAAAAATCTAGTGGGTGTTGATGGAAAATGAAGAAAACAAGTTAAAGATTATTTACCCAAGAGATTATGGTGAAGAGAAGCTTCAAAAATCGCCTAAGAGCTTTGGAGAAAAAGAGGTTTTTGAAATTTTTATAAAATCCCGAAAGTGTTCTGTTTTTGGCCTTTTTAAAATCACTGGGCAAAAATGCCCTCCGTGTTCCGACTGACCCTTCGCGTTCGCGATGGTCAGGCTGGGTGAGCCTTCGCATACACGGGCACGCGTTCGCGGAGAGTAATCTCCTCGAGCCCTCGCATTCGCGTCCAAGGGTTCGTGTTCGCGTAAGACAACTACCCCACCAACTGCCTAGCCCATTTGGCCTTCGCGTTCGCGTGGCCAGGACCGCGTTCGCGAAGGGTTATCCCCCCCCCCCAAAGCCTCGCGTTCGCGACCTGAGCTATGCGTTCGCGTAGAAGAAAATTCCTTCAGCAACAACTAACCCATCGCGCTCGCATGGGTACTCCCGCGAACACGAAGAAGGAAGTACCAGAAACCCAACAACTGAGAAATCTGCAACATTTTCTAAGTCCGAAACCCTCCGAAATACATCTGAATCACACCCGAGCCCTCGGGGCTCCTAACCAAACACACGTACTAACTCAACAACTTAATACAAACTTATCCGTGCGATCAAATCACCAAAATAACCTCAAAAATAATGAATCAAACCTCAAAATCAAAGGATTTTTCTCAAACTTCATAAAACATCAACTTTAGCAATTTAGGTCCGAATCACGTCAAACGGACTCCGTTTTCAACCAAATTTTACAGAAATGACTTAAACCATATATAAGACCTGTACCAGGCGCCGGAACCAAAATATGGGCCCGATACCGTCGCTTTCTAATCAGATTTCATTTCAAAATTCCTTAAACATTTTCAGAAAATAATTTTACTTAAAAATTCATTTCTCGGGCTTGGGACCTCGAAATTCGATTCCGGGCATACGCCCACGTTCCATATTTTCCTACGGACCCTCCGGGACCGTCAAATCACGGGTCCGGGTCCGTTTACCCAAAATGTTGACCGAAGTCAAATTTATTCATTTTAAACTCAAATTTCATCATTTTTCACAGAATTTCATATTTAAGCTTTCCGGCTACGCGCCCGGACTGTGCACGCAAATCGAGGCGACTTTAAATGAGGTTTTCAAGGCCTCGGAAGCACAGAATGCAATTAAAAACAGGTGATGACCCTTTGGGGTCGTCACAAGCACTTTGGCTAATTATCCAATATATGATTTAGACTTTGGATGGGGTAAGCCTAATGAAATAAGTATTGCGGACAGAGTATTTAGAAATGTTTTCGCGCTGTATGACAGTAAGACAGGGGATCAAGTAGAAGCTTATGTATGTTTGGATGAGGAAAGTACAATGTCTGCATTTTTTAGAGAGATGGAGCAATTTCTTGAATTTGAAATTTTGCTATGAAGAAATTAAAATGGAAGGTCGATGTTGATTATCTTTCTTTTTTCTTAGTACTATTTCTTTGTGATAAACAATTTAAATAAAGATATGCATCAAGTTGTTTTATATTTTGGACGTATTTCTCACGTTGTTATTACGAACCAGGGTTGCTGTTGAAGATGGAACGTAGCCGTTCTGATCCAACGACTACGTTAAATCTTCAAGCTCTAGGTACAATTAATAATCTCCGCAATCCTGATTCATGACAACGACTAGAGGGTTATTTTAAGTTTCTTTTATTTTACTTTAGTTTTAAGTACAAGTTTCAATTGTGTCAAGTTCTTGGTAATTATATTAGTTATACAATCGGAGACAATTGTAATATGAAGAATTTTTGGGGAATTTAATTTGTTCTTTCATTGCTTATACTCGATATTATGTATCAAACTTTGATTATGATAAAAGATTGAACGAGAAATTTCCTTTCCCTTGTCCTCTTCTCTCTCTTCTTCTGCCTATTTTCTCTGCAATTGCTTTCCTTGTTTCTTCAAGCTTTTGATAATTGTTACAATTGATATTTGATATTAGGACGCAAATTAATTGGGGCCAGCTTCGTGAGAAACCACTGTTATGAACCAAAGAATGAAACGCATCGATGAAAGTGTATTGTAAGGTTATTTTATTCTATATAAATTATAATTCGTCATATAAGATCGTTTGCTCTACTTTTACAGCTTGTTTGGATGGTCGTTACCTATTGTATCGTATCGTATTGTTACTTTAAATACGATATTTGTTTTAGTTGTTACTTAAATTTTATTGTATCGTATCGTTAAATCCGTCGTTACGTAACGACGAAATGTGTCATTTTATGTAACGACCAATTTGGTGTGGTTGCGTCGTTATCTTGTCTTTTTCTCTCATCTCACCCTTCACTATTATTAAATTATTTTATTTTATCATTTACCCTACCTTTTTATATAATATATTTACCACGTATCATAATTTATCTTTATAATATTACAAATTTATTCTTCATATTGCTAGTACATGATATCATGAAACAATAGCAAACGATACAATCTATTCAAACATTGTATTCATCAAACGATACAGTACAATACAATATAATACGATACGATACATTATGAAACGATGTGTAACAACCATCCAAACAAGTTCTTACAAAAAAAGAAGTAATACACAAAATAAATTGACATTAGAAATATCGTGTTCAATTTATTTTATATTTTGGCTCAGTTCCCGCTTTTCAACAACATATAACTAAGTGGAAAGAACTCAATATGCTCAACCCTCCGGCCTATGGAGGGTGGTGGAGGTGCTCTGCCACTGAAGTAAACATCACTCGTTAAATAACAGGTTTTAGAAATTACTGTATTAACTAGGTCAAATCTCTGAGGCCATCTATTTGGGCTTGAGCTTGAGCGATAACTAATCGGGCAAGCTACATATTTGGCTCGTCGGTCAAAAATAATTTTATTCGTAAGTCAAATATATAAAAAAAAAAAAAAGATTATTGAATATGTATAAAGTAATGTATATTATACACCAATATACAAAAAAATTATATTTTGCTGCCTATTACTTTTGATAGAAGCTATACTATGTAGTTTTACTTAGCTAATCCATCCAATGGCAGACATCCTATCACAAGCCCATGAGCCCAAACATGGTTTAGTGGTTGTTAACTTCCTATAGCTACCATTTACATAATTACTTCGTTGTATTCGTGTTAATCTATTCATGAATACAGTAACGAAATTCGCCTAAAAATAGAGAAATTCAACTGTTTAATAACAGAAAGAGGATCTAGCGTGTATCACTCCTAATTTAACTCAATAAAATTAATTCTACATAAATTTTACTGCTAGTGTGTTGTATTCCATGTATTCACGCGACAATATTTATAAATACATTAAAGTAATCAAGAAATATGGCGTATACTGTTCTATTCAATTCGACTGTATACATTGAATTCAATTCACATATATTTATTATTCACTATTATACATTCTATTTCAATTCGACTGTATTCAAATAACCAAAAATCACAAACAAGGTGATATTTGGTTGTATTTAAAGAATACAGATCTTCGGAATACATAAATACAGGAAAAAATTAATGTATTTATACAAAAAATATAATGTATTGAGTGTATTTATACATAATACAATGTATTTATATCCTTGTATGTGACTAAATAGCAAAGAGAAAAGAAAGTAGAGACGGCGGAATCCAAATCGAAGTTGTGGCTTTCGAGAAGAAAGGGCTTCGGGTTCGGAAGCAAAAGTGATTTCATAGAATGTGTTGACGAGTGCTTCTCTTTGTGGATCGGCGGTGAGGTTTGCTTGATTTTCCATCTTTTTCTGTTGTTGCTTCTTAATATTTCTCTCCTTCTACTTCTACTAGGAGTATTAGTATGTATTACTTCTCCTTTTTCTCAACATTAAAAACGTTAATATAAATAAATGGTTGTTACGACTCTACTTCAGATTTTCAAAAGCTCAATCTGTAACCATGGCAAGATCTATTTGTCTACTCCCTCTTTGCTTCAGATCTATTCTCTTCGGAAAATCCACCATCGCGTCAAAAAATGGCTGCTACAATGGCTGCCTTAATGGAAAGGGGAGAGATATTTGAGGGAGAAAAGAGAGGATTGAGAATCTTGCTGAGAAGAGAGAGAGAGAGCATAACTGGCATATTTCACGCCTCAATGGTAGGGTATAAAATAAATACTCCATCCATTTCAATTTATGTGAACTCATCTGACTGGCACGGAGTTTAAGAAAAGAGAGAAGACTTTGAACTTATGGTGTAAAATGAGGCACATTTATTTTGTGTGGCTATAAATCATTACATAAATGCAAATTTTTTCCAAATATAGAAAGGGGTCATTCTTTTTGGCACGAACTAAAAAGGAAATAGGTTTACATAAATTGAAACGGAAAGAGTACCTATTTTTCTATATAAAAAAAAAGTAGCTATAAGTAATAATATTTTAAAATTATTTTAATTTATAATAAATAAAGTGTAATAATTTGCTATACGAGATAAAATTTCTATTGAAATTCTTGGTGTCACCAGAATAGTTTTATTAATCGCCTAGAAGAATAGCTTTCATTTTGGTTGATAGACAAGATAAGGAAAATCCAAATGAACCAAACTCTAATTTTACATTTATAAATTTAGTCAAGAATGAGAAATGTGGATTATTCTCTTTTTTTCAAACAATATAAGGAAATTAGTTGTGTCACGACCCAAATTCTCTCTCTGTGAGATGTCGTGACGGCACTTAGTCTTTACGACTAGGTAAGCCTAACATTTGCGAAATAATAAAATGAAAACATAAAATTTAATAACTAACTACAACAGATAATTTAACAACTGATATAAGTGTCGCTCGGCATATATAATAACCACTCTCGAATATGCACAAACTCTCCCAAGACTCGAAACACCGTAAGTCACATGCTTCTAAGACTTTATCTAACTCTTCAATACATTAGTACTAGAAGAAGTAACAGAGGAACAATATAAGAAGGGATAGAAGGGGACTCCGAGACCTGCCGATGCGGGAAGATGTACCTTAAAGTCTCCGGAACAATAGCAACTATGCAACTAAAAGCGAGGCTGGTATGAGGTACCTGGATTTGCACATAAAAATATATGCAGAAGAGTAGCATGAGTACACCACAACGGTACCCAGTAAGTGCCAAGCCTAACCTTGGTCGAGTAGTGACGAGATCATGTCAGGGCCCTACATGTATAAATATAATGAAATAAGACAGAATGAAATATCACAGTAAAATAAATACGAAAATCTAACAGGAATAGAATCAATGAAAGACAACAGCTCAGAACACGGTGATAACAATAGGGGATCTCCCGAGATACCTTCTCGTAGTCCCAAAAGTAAATGTGCAGGGGGATCTCCCGGAATACCTTTATGTAGTCCCAAAGTAAATATGCATGGGGATCTCCCGGGATACTATCCTGTAGTCCCAAAATAAATATGCAGGGGGATCTCCCAGAAAACCGTTCCGTAGTCCCAAAGTAAATACACAGCTCAAACAATGAAAATAATAGCTATAATACGAAATCCTACAGTTTAGACTAAGTACAAGTCACGGAAAAAGCAGGAAATCCACTAAGAATGCTGCACAGAATTCAGATAAGCATTTAAGACACGTAGGCATATTATTCTAGGCTAAACAGGATAATTACACATGCTAGTATAACTCAATTAAAATGAAATAGTTATTTACTCAATGAAAAATGGAGTTTTATAACAAATAGCACGTGTACGCACTCATCACTTCACGTACACTTTGCTTACATATCACAACAGTACCAAATCCTATGGGGAGTTCCCCCACACAAGGTTAGGCTAGCCACTTACCTCAAACCAAGCTCAATTAATCGATAATAATGTCTTTTCCACAAATATCCGACTCCGAATATTCCAAATCCATCCAAAAGTAATTACATATCATAAATACAACTATAATAGACTAATCTAATCAAGGAAATCAAGACTTTAATAAGAAATTCAAAAATCACCCTAAAAAGCCTCCCCGGTCCCACGTCTCGGAAAAGGGTAAAAGTCACAAAATATGAACACCCATTCACTCACGAGTTCACTCGTACCAAAATTATCAAATCCGATATTAAAATCTCAATCAAAACCCAAAATCTTAGTTGAAGAACTTCTAACCCTTTTCCCCAAATTTCTCGCCCAAATTCCTTAATTTAAAGATGAAACCAACTATAGATTAATGGAATACAACCAAAAACGAGCTAAGAATCATTACCCCAAAGTTCTCTCTGAAAAATCTTTGAATTATAGCCTTAATCCGAGTTCTCAATCGCACCTGCGATGCCATATCTACGGAATTTCCCTCGCAACTGTGGAAATGACTTAAAGGGCTGGGTTCGCATCTGCGATGAAGGGGCCGCACCTGCGAGTGCGCGCCTGTGGAACCTGGTCCGCTTATGCGGTCTCTCTTCGCACCTGCGCTCCTTAGGCGCATCTGCGGGCATCGCAGATACGGAATATTACCTCACAACTGAGACCTTTGAGCTCCCATACAACTCTGCTTCTACGCTACACCTTCTGCATGTGCGATCCCGCACCAACGGTCTCCTCACCGCAGGTGTGAAAACACCAAAAACTAGAAAACTTTAGCAATTGCATAAGTCCAAATTTCAATCCGTTAAGCATCCGAAACATACCCGAGGCCCCCAGGACCTCAACCAAATATACCAACAAGTCCTAAAATACCATATGAACTTAGTTGAGCCCTCATAATACGTCAAAAAACAACAAAAATATGAATCTCCCTCCATTCCAAACTTAATAAACTTGAAACTTCAAATTTCTACCACTGATGCCAAAACCTATCTAATCATGTCTGATTGACCTTAAGTTTTGCACACGTCATAAATGACACCACGAACCTACTCCAACTTTCGTAAATCCAATCCGACCCTGATATCAAAAAGTCCACTACCGGTCGAAATCTCCAAAAATTCGACTAACGCCATTTCAAGCCTAAATCAGCTACAGACCTCCAAAACACAATCCGAACGCGCCCTTAAGTCCAAAATCACCCAACGGAGCTAACGGAACTCCATTCTGGAGTCGTCTTTACGTAGTTGCGACTACGGTCAAAATCCTAAAACTTAAGCTTCAGTTTTAGGGATTAAATGTCCCAAAACACTTCGAAACCAAAAATAAAATCTCCCGGCAAGTCACATAAGGAGAAATAGATATGGAGGAAGCAGAAAATAGGGGATCGAGGCTATTACTCTCAAAACAATCGGCCGGGTCGTTACATCCTCCCCCTCTTCAAACAACCGTTCGTCCTCGAACGAGCATAGAGATATACCTGAAGTGGTGAAAAGATGAGGATAACGGCTGCGCATATCCTGCTCGGTCTCCCAAGTCGCCTCCTCGACCGGCTGACCCCTCCACTGAACCTTCACTGAAGCATTATTCTTTGACCTAAACTTTTGAACCTATCTATCCAAAATAGCCATCGGCTCCTCAGCATAAGATAGATCCTTGTCCAACTGGAGTAAGCTGAAATCCAACACATGAGACAGATCACTGTGATACTTTCAGAGCATAGAAACATGGAATACCGGATGAACTCCTGCTAGACTAGGAGGTAAGGAAAGCTCATAAGCAACTTCCCCAACTCGTCGCAACACCTCAAATGGACCAATGAACCTTGGGCTCAGCCTGCCCTTCTTTTTGAACCTTATAATGCCATTCATAGGCAAAATCCGGAGCAAGATCCGCTTTCCAACCATGAATGCCACGTCGCGAACCTTCCGATCCGTATAACTCTTCTGTATGGACTGGGATGTGCGATGTCTATTCTGAATCACCTTAACCTTTTCTAAGGCATCCCAAACCAAGTCTGTACCAAATAATCTAGCCTTGCCTGGCTCGAACAAACCCACTAGAGACCGAGGCCGCCTACCATACAGAGCCTCATACGGTGCCATCTGAATGTTGGACTGATAAATGTTATTGTAGGCAAACTCCGCAAGTGGCAAGAATTGATCCCTAGAACCTCCAAACTCCATCACGCACGCACGGAGCATATCCTTTAGAATCTAAATAATGCGCTAGGACTGTCTGTCCATCTGAGGGTGAAATGTTGTGTTCAGTTCAACCTGAGTACCTAAATCATGTTGCACGGCCCTCCAAAACCGTGATATAAACTGTGTACTATAGTCAGAGATGATAGATACCGGCACGCCATAAAGCCTGAAAATCTTGCGGATATAAACTCGAGCCAGCTGCTCTGAAGAATAGGTAGTTATCACAGGAATGAAATGAGCTGACTTGGTCAGCCTGTCCACAATCATCCAAACTGCATCAAAATTCTGCTGAGTCCATAGGAGTCCAACAACAAAATCCATAGTGATCCGCTCCAATTTCCACTCCGGAATCTCTAACTTCTGAAACAATCCACCCGGTCGCTGATGTTCATACTTCACCTGTTGGTAATTTAGACATTGGGCTACATATTCCACTATGTCCTTTTTTATTCTATGCCACCAATACTGCTTTCTCAAGTCCTAATACATCTTCGTGGCACCTAGATGAGTGGAATACCGCGATCTATGAGCCTCCTGAAGAATCAATTCACGCAATCCGTCTACATTGGGCACACATAGCCTGCCCTGCATCCTCAATGCACCATCATCACCAATAGTGACCTCTTTAGCATCAGGGTGTTAAACCGTGTCCGTAATGACAAGCATATGAGGGTCATTATACTGACGCTTCCTGATATGATCATAAAGAGAAGACAGGGAGACCACACAAGCCAAAACTCGACTCGGCTAAGAAATATCCAATCTAACAAATTGGTTGGCCAAGGCCTGAACATACAATGCCAAGGGCCTCTCTGCTGCTCGCAAATATGCTAAGATCCTCAAACTCTCCGCCCTGCGACTCAAGGCATCGGCCACCACATTGGCCTTCTCGGGATGGTACAAAATAGTGATATCATAATCTTTATGAAGCTCTAACCACCTCCGCTGACACAAGTTGAGATCTTTCTTCTTGAACAGATGTTGTAAACTTGGGTGATTAGTGTAGATCTCACAAGGGACACGGTACAAATAGTGCTGCCAAATCTTCAAGTCATGAAACAATAGCTGATAACTTTAGGTTGTGGACATGATAGTTCTTTTTATCCTACGGTCCTACATCAACACCGTGTCGAGACCAATCTACGAAGCATCACAATAAATAGTATAAGACCCCGAATCTGTAGGCAATACCAATACTGGAGTTGTAGTCAAGGCTGTCTTGAGCTTTTGAAAGCTCTCCTTACACTCATCTGTCCACCTGAACGGAGAACCCTTCTGGGTCAGCCTGCTCATAGGTGCTGCAATAGATAAGAATCCCTCAATAAATCGATGGTAATACCCCGCCAAACTAAGAAAACTCTAGATTTCCGTAGCTGAGGACGGTCTGGGACAACTCTATATTGCTTCTACCTTCTTTGGATCCACTTTGATCCCCTCACTCAACACTACTTGACCCAAAAATGCCACGGAATCTAACTAGAACTTACATTTTGAGAACTTTGCATATAATTTCTTCTCTCAAGGTCTGAAGCATAGTCCTCAGGTGTTGCTCATGATCCTCCTGACTCCAGGAGTACACCGGAATGTTGTTAATAAGAACAATGACGAAAGAGTCAAGATAGGGCCGAAATACATTGTGCATCAAATGCATAAATGTTGCTGGGGCGTTGGTCGGCCCAAATGACATCACAAAGAACTAGTAATGACCATACCGAGTCCTGAAGCAGTTTTTGAAAAATCTGGCTCCTGAATCTTCAACTAATGATAATAAGAACATAAGTCCATCTTGGAAAACACTCTGGCACCTTGTAACTGATCAAATAAGTCATCAATAAGAGGCAAAGGATATATGTTCTTCACTGTAACTTTTTTCAACTAGCGATAATCAATGCACATACGCATAGAACCATCATTTTTCTTCACAAACAAGACAGGAGCACCCCAAGGTGACACACTGGACCGAATGAAGCCCTTATCAAGCAATTACTGTAGATATTCCTTCAACTCCTTCAACTTAGGAGGAGCCATACGATATGAAAAAATAGAGATGGGCTGAGTGCCCGACAACGAATTATTGCCAAAGTCCATATCTTTGTCGGGTGGCATGCCCGGAAGATCAGTTGGAAATACATCAGCGAAATCTCTCACTACTGGAGTTGACTCAACTGTAGGGGTATCAATACTGACATCTCTCACATAAGCTAGATATGTGTCACACTCCTTCTCAATCATTCGTTGAGATTTAAGAAATGAAATAACTCTATTGGGAGTGTAATCTAAAGTACCCCTTCACTCTAATCGCAGTAAGCCTAGTATAGCCAACGTCATGATCTTGGTGTGACAATCAAGAATAGCATAATGGGGCGACAACCAGTCCATGCCCAAGATAATATCAAAATCTACCATACTGAGTAGTAATAAATCGGCTCTGGTCTCAAAAACCACCAATAACAATCAAACAAGACCAATACACACGGTCAATAATAATAGAATCTCCCATGGGTGTAGACATATGAACATAAGAACTCATAGAATCACGGGATATGCCCAAATACGGAGCAAAATAAGATGGCACATAGGAATAACTAGAGCCTGGATCAAATAAAACTGACACATCTTTATGACAGACCGGAACAATATCTGTAATGACAGTCGAAAGCAACTATCTCTGTACGAGTAGGAAGGGCATAGTATATGTCCTGGCCTCACCCTCTAGGGAAACCTCTGTGGAGGTGCACCCTTCCTAAGTCTAGGGCAATTTCTCACCATATGGCAAGTTTCGCCACACTCAAAGTAAGCCCTCGGAGGGCGTGGCTACTATGGCCAGGTTTGCTGGAATGATCGCTGAAAGAACCCGGTGCAGAAGGCATACTAGATGATGGCGATGCATAACAAGGATCTTGGGGCCTAGGAGTAGCCGAAATGCCACTGGCTGCTGGAAGTGCTGAATGAACATGGTGACTCACATATCCCCTTCCATGTCGAACTGCAGTTGGGGCACGAGCACCATAATAAGAGCTAGTATCTCGAGACCTCTTGGCCTCCTCTCCTCTCTCTCCTGAGCAAGCATTCCCTCCACTATCCTAGCAATACTCACAACTTGCTAATACGAGATATCGATCTCTAACTCCCGAGCCATGCTAATACTGATACTGTGATGGAGTCACTCAATAAATTGTCAGACCCTCTCTCGAACTGTAGCAACCAAGGCTGGTGCATGTCTAGCCAAATCACTGAAATGAACTACATACTTTGACACGGTCATAGCACCCTAGCGCAACTGCTCAAAATCAGCGCACCATGCATCTTTGAGGCTCTGGGGAACATACTCCCTCAAAAACATATCCGAGAATTGAGTCCATGTAAGTGAAGCTGCCTCAGCCGGACTGTTAACTCATAAGCACGCCACCACTGATAGGCTGCTCTTCTAAGCTGGAATGCTGTGAAAAAAGCCCCACTCGACTCCGTTATGCCCATAGTATGGAGGATACGGTGGCACTCCTCAAGAAAACCCTGAGCATCCTCTGTCGCTAAACTACTAAAAGTAGGAGGGTGGTACTTCTTGTACCTCTCGAGCCTACGCTGCTCCTCCTCAGAAACTGTCGCCCTACCCTCGAGCTGAACTGGGGCTACAAGTGGCAGTGGTATAACCTCTAGAATCTGATCGGTCTGGACCCACTGCTCTGGGATGCGGGCGGCATAAGTCTATGCTCCTCCCCTAGCCTGAGATGTGGCAAGACTAAGGGGAATCAACCCTGCCTGAGCTAGAGTACTGAACATGCTCATGAATTGTGCAAGGGTCTCCTGAAGAGCTGGTACAGTAGTAGTAGGCGTCTCAGGTGCCTCCGCTCCAACTGGAGGTACTGGTGGCTCCTCTATGACAGTTTGTGCAGGTGCACTGGCTGCACCACATGGACGTCTTCGGCCTCTACCTCGGTCCCGACCTCTGGAGGCTCTAGTAGGGGCGTGGGTGCCTGGTCATCTCCAGTTGTACGTGTCCTCACCATCTATGAGAGAATAAAAGATAGAAGTTTAGAACTTCAAAGTCAACAAATTTCGCACGACAAGGAATCAAAAGAAGTGAAAGTTTCCTAACATTTCCATAGCCTCCCGAAGATAAATACGGACATTTCTGCACCGATCCGCAAGACTCCACTAAACTTACTTGTGACTCACATCACCTATAAACCTAGAGCTCTAATACAAACTTGTCACGACCCAAATCCTTCCTTCGTGAGATGTCATAACGGCACCTAGTC
The DNA here is from genome assembly GCF_000715075.1 of Nicotiana tabacum. Taxonomy (NCBI): domain Eukaryota; kingdom Viridiplantae; phylum Streptophyta; class Magnoliopsida; order Solanales; family Solanaceae; genus Nicotiana; species Nicotiana tabacum. The sequence continues at coordinate 1,212,655 of NC_134087.1, read as the reverse complement.
TCTACGACCAGGTAAGCCTAAGATTTGCGGAATAATGAAACAAAAACATAAAATTTAACAACTAACTACAACATATAATTTAACAACTGATATAAGTGACGCTTGGTATATACAATAACCACTCTCGATATGCACAAACTCTCCAAAGACCCGAAACACCGTAAGTCACAAGTTTCTAAGACTTTATCTAACTATTCTATACATTAGTACTAGAAGAAGTAACAGAGGATTATGTTACATTAGTACTAGAAGAAGTAATAGAGGAAAAACATAAGAACAGATAGAAGGGGACTCCAAGGTCTGCGGACGTGGGCATATGTACCTTGAAGTCTCCGGAACAGCAGCAACTATGCAACTAAAAGCGAGGCTAGCAGGAGGTACCTAGATCTGCATACGAAAATATGTGCAGAAGAGTAGCATGACTACATCACAATAGTACTCAGTAAGTGACAAGCCTAACCTCGGTCGAGTAGTGACGAGGTCAGGCCAGGGCCCTACTGGTGTGTATGTGTGTGTCTATATATATATATATATGCCGAAATAGAATATCGCAGTAAAGTACAAGACTGAAATTTAATTAGAAGGAATCACATAAGGATAACAGTACAGTACATGGAAATAACAATAGGGGATCTCCCAAGATACCGTCTCGTAGTCCCAAACGTAAATATACAGGGGGATCTCTCGGAATACCGTTCCATAGTCCCACAGTAAATATGCAGGGGATCTCCCAGGATACCATCTTGTAGTCCCAAGTAAATATGCAGAGGGATCTCCCGGGATACTGTCCCGTAATCCCAAAATAAATATACATGGTGGATCTCCCGGAATATTATTTCGTAGTCTCAAAGTAAATACACAGCTCAAACAATAAAAATAACAGCTATAACACGAAATCTATAGTTTAGACTAAGTACAAGTCAAGGAAAAAGAAGGAATTTCACTAAGCATGTTGCACTGAGTTCAGATAAGCATTTAAGACACGTAGATAAGTTATTCTAGGCTAAATAGGATAATTACACATGCTAGTATAACTCAATTAAAATGAAACAGTTATTTACTCAATAAAAACAGAGTTTTACAACAAATAGCCCGTGTACGCACCCATCACTTCACGTACACTTTGCTCAGATATCACAACAGTATCAAATTCTAAGGGGAGTTCCCCCACACAAGGTTAGGCTAGCCACTTACCTCAAACCAAGCTCAATCAATCGAGAATAATGCCTTTTCCATGAATATCCGACTTTGAATGACCCCAATCTAGCCAAAAGCAATTACATATCATAAATACAACAATAATAGACTAATTTAATTAAGAAAATCAAGACTTTAATAAAAAAATCAAAAATCGCCCTAAAAGGTCTCCCCGGGCCCACATCTCAGAATCAGGTAAAAGTCATAAAATATGAACACGCATCCTCTCACGAGTTCACTTGTACCAAAATTATCCCAATCTGATATCAAAATGTCAATCAAAACCTAAAATCTTAGTTGAAGAACTTCTAACCTTTTTCCCCAAATTTCCCATCCAAATTCCTTAATTTAATGATGAAAATGAAACTAACTATAGATTAATGGAATACAACCAAAAATGAGTCAAGAATCATTACCTCAAAGTTCTCTCTGAATTATCTCCTTAATCAGAGCTCTCAAAGTCCCAAAATTGAAAATGGGGAAAAACCCTCGAACTAGCACTTTTTCTACCTAGCGATTTCGCATCTGCGGGCCTATAATCGCACCTCCGACGCCGCACCTGCGAAATTTCCCTCGCTGGTGCGGAAATGACTTAAAGTGTTGGATTCGTATCTGCGATAAAGGGGCCGCACCTACGAGTGCGCGTTTGTGGAACCTGGTTCGCTTATGCGCTCTCTCTTCGCACCTGCGCTCCTTATGCGCATCTGCGGGCATCGCAGATACAAAATATTACCTCGCATATGCGACCCTTGATCTCCCATCCAACTCCGCTTCTGTGCTACACCTTTCGCATGTACGATCCCACACCTGCGGTCTCCCCACCGCAGGTGCGAAAACACCAGAAACCAGAGAACTTCAGCAATTGCATACGTCCAAATTTCAATCTGTTAAGCATCCAAAACACACCTGAGGTCCCCGGGACCTCAACTAAACATACTAACAAGTCCTAAAACACCATATATACAAACTTAGTCGAGCCCTCATAACACGTCAAACAACAATAAAAATACGAATCACCCTCCAATACAAACTTAATGAACTTGAAACTTTAAATTTCTATCATCGATGCCGAAACCTATCAAACCATGTCTGATTGACCTCAAATTTTTCACACAAATCATAAATGACACTACGAACCTATTCCAAATTTTGGAAATTCAATCCGACCCCGATATCAAAAAGTTCACTACCGGTCAAAATCTCCAAAAATTCAACTTTTGACATTTCAAGCCTAAATCAGCTGTAGTCCTCCAAAACACAATCCAGATACGCCCCTAAGTCCAAAATCACCCAACAGAGCTAACGGAACCAATGAAATTCCATTTTAGAGTCATCTTCATACAGTTCCGACTATGATCAAAATCCTAAAACTTAAGCTTCCGTTTTAGGGACTAAGTGTCTCAAAACACTCCGAAACCAAAAACAAAATCTCCTGGCAAGTCACATAGGCAGAAACAGATACGGGGGAAGCAAAAAATAAGAAATCAGGGCTATTACTCTCAAAACGACCGATCAGATCGTTACAATTTAGGTATAGATTAACTAGAAATTCTACCTCCTACGTGTCTCTACTTTTCTGTCAATATTCAATAGAGGTTCTTAAGCAAGAAATCATTCTTTAAGAAATACGAAGAAAAGAAAATGAATTAAGGGTATGAATTTTGTAAATCATTTTAAAATTATACAACTCAATTCTATCTTTTTCTTCTTCTTCCTTAGCTAACAGTCCGGATACATATATATGGCAAAAATCATATGTGGCCCTAAATTTATTTGGATTTTCTTTTAGACACCTTATTTAAGTCATGTTCCAATTGAATACTTCATCCAATTTAGATTTATACCATTTAAATACTTTTCGCTGACATGGCAAGATGAATGTAATACACCTATAATAGGCGATGTGTGATATATTAATTTAGGCATTTTAATATCTCTTCTCCTTCGTTCTATCTACCTATCACCATCCACCATCATTCTCCACCACCACTATCGTTGTCGCCACTATCTTCACTGAAAAAAACACCAATTGCACTTTAACCCCAAACCAATTCTCTTGCTCTCTCCCAGTTAAAAAAAGAAAAAGAAAAAGAAAAAAAGGAAATCAAAGTAGCTCATTGGAAAAGGAAAATCAGATCTGGGTTTCAAAAAAAATCGGCAAAACTCCATTTTTCCCGGCAAGGTTAACAAAAATCTAAAGGGAATTCATAGTTGGATCTCGAAGTAAAGAAGAAGAGCTGAGAGTCAATTTTCGAATGAATCTACCAAAACTTTATTATTCCATTTCCCGAATGGAGCCATCCACAGAATTACGGCCACCCATCAATTTTCGGCCACCTCCCAACAAACACCGCCATACCACCTACCATATGTCCTTACTAAATTCGATATTTTTCCATGTTATTCGCTAGTGTTATTGTACTATCTTTGTTTTTTTGCTGGTTGTCAAAAAAATATCTAATTGGTACAAATTTGGGTTGGTGTAAGTGTTCGATTGGAATATAGCTTAGATAAGAATGTCTAAAAGAAAAATCCAAAAAAGTTTAGGGGGCCGCATATATATGCTTTTGTGTGTGTATTTCCAATTCCATGCATATTATAAACCAAACTTCCCAGCTGGTTTAATTTTAAGTATAATTGGCGGAAATGCATAATTTGGCTCTCCCAGAAATGCTCGAAACAACTAGAGAAGCAATTGCCTGGATTTAAGTATACATTATTCAACTTCTTCAATGTATTTGCAGAAAGCTTTGCTAATCAAACAAAATATGGTAAATGTTTTATCTTATCGAACTCAAAGTCAGGTCTCTTTATATTAAATTCTATTTTGTGCACTTTTGATTTAATATGTAAACATTGTTAGTATGACAAGAATAGAATACTCTCTCTCTCTATATATATATATAGTTGTTTCTTTATCTATCTTTTGCATTCAGTGCCTGCAATGACCCCATTGATGCAATAATGCTCATATCAAAATGCAATTATATTATGTAGAGAAAATACAAAGTAAAGTACTGTTTAATTATTACATAAACAATGGTTCGTTAGTCTTTTTAATTAAACAACGAATTTGTTTTGGTTAGGTTTTAAGACATCAGAGAGGGGTTGTTTCAGCTGTGGAGGCAAGAGGCAGCTATACGAGTTATGTGAAAATGTGAAAGAAAACTTGTTTTTCGACTATTATCATCCCACTGAGCTGGCCTACCAACGATACGCTGAATTAATGTGGAATGGAACTCTAGATGTCATTGCACCTTATAACTTAAAATCCTTTTTTGAACTTTCAACATAAGGTGATGGTGGCATTGCTGGGATTGTTTTGTTAATTCCTACTATGGGAAGAATAAACATTGTGAAATTTGATGTTTTCCAATGTGCTTAATGTTTTGATTTAACTCTGGTAAGAGGTGTATTTATTCCAATTGAACTAGTATCTTACTGAAATTTAAATCGGGATTTGCCATTAGTGTATTTTGCTAGAATAAGTAGTTTCAAAGTTGTAGTTGGTGTTCAATTAATTCAAACACCAAAGATGTTCCCTGTAATGACAAGTTGTAAGAATCTCAAAAAGAAATATCCCAACATTGCTCTTGTTCAAATGGTGTTTCAAGTGCCAAGTTATATTTTGATTATAGTGTTCCGAAATTACTTTTTTTTTTTGGTTTTTCACTTGGTATTTGATACCTGCATTGGTACCCGACTATATCCAGATTCGCGCCGCTGAGGGCTTCATTTGAGGAGGAGCGCTCCCTACCAAGGATTTTTTCATACCCAGAACGTCTGATTAAAGGAAGAGCAGCTCATCCGCTGCACCACATACTTTGGTGGTTGTATTCCGGAGTCTTTGAGAGCCAGACAGGAAATGATAATCCCTACGGAAAGATAGTTGGCTGCCATTCTAGACACCGTCTTATTAGCCCATGAAAATTATCTAAACCGAGCGGATCAAACCTTTCTTCTTCCTGCTCAAGCAGATGCCGAACCTCATTATTTAGCGGCTCTCCGAAGTCAGAGAGATGGGTGGGGGCCTTTCTGATAGGCGGGACAAAGCGCTTTTAATGGTGATGAAAGAAGGGGAAATGCCTGTACGGTCAATATATTCTTCTTGCTTACTTATCCAACAATAGTAACACAAGCTTTGTATACGTATATCTTGAGCACCCCTTCGACGAGAGGCGGATGCAGTGACTGATATTGAGTTTTGAAGCATAAATTATGTGTAAAAATATGATAAAATTATAGTAATAAATAGTAAATTATGTGTAAAAATTCACTAAAAATATAATAAATAAAGTAGTAAATATTAATTGGTAACTTTAAAAATACAATAGTAATGTTAGGGGATAAAACTCACATATTTTAAATTTTGAATCTGCCTCTATTTGGGCAAAGCCTTCCTAAAATTCTATCTCCTACTTCCTCTTCTTTTGACTTTCTTATTTTGGCTGCTGCGAAAAATGTAGTCTCGAAAAATGACAAACTGGAAAGTCCTCAACTCAATCATTTTCAGAATTAAAAAAATGAATTTTTATGCCAATAATTCACCCAGCCAACAGTTTTGAATTAACAGTGTAATTCATTCTGCACCCCACTAATATCTTCAAGTGGTTTACTTGTTTATGTACTCCAATGGCTTTAATTTCAGGCTTGTTTTACTTGTGCATATTTGTTTTGGTTGCATGTTTTACTTGCCCAATTGTGTGTATTAGCAGACCTCAAGCTGCCCTCTTCGTGTTCGGCGATTCACTGTTTGATCCTGGGAATAATAACTACATCAATACCACCACTGAATTCCAAGCAAATTGGCGGCCATATGGAGAATCATACTTCAAATACCCTACCGGCAGGTTCTGTGATGGACGCCTTATCCCTGATTTTATCGGTAATTTCATATTTTTATATGGCGTTTTGGTCAATTATTTGATAAGTCTTTTGAACAAATATTCTGCGAGTGTTTTAATGGAAAATACTGTAACTTTCAGCCAATTATGGGAAACAACCTAACTTCCACAAATTGCTAATTGGTTAAATTAATTAACTTTGCATTGAATAACCTAATTTCGACAAAGGACTAGTTAATCAATTAATATGTTTCTAAAATAGTTGGCGTAAGCATATGGATCGTGTTTATCCATTCAGTTTGTATTTCTGTTTAAACTGTTGTGATTTTGCTTTCCTTGAGCCGAGGGTCTAACAGAAACAGCCTCTTTACCTGCGTAAGGTAGTAAGGTAGGGTTAAGGTATGTGTATACACTATCTTCCCCAGACCCCACTTGTGAGATTATAGTAGCGATGCTGTTGTTGTTGTGTATAAATTCAGTTCTCACATTGGTACACGAAATGAGTTGCTATTTTCTTATCAGGTTTATGATCAACTATGTTATGCGAAAGGAAGTTAGGTGACTTTCCACATATAAACGGGAGATCCACCCTTTAGATAGATATTCTATAGTCATCTTAAAAACTTTGATTGCAATGTGCCTACGAGAATTATTTGGCTACGGAGGCATGAGGTGATGGAACTTTGAATATTGATTGTATATTTGCAGCTGAATATGCTAATTTGCCATTGATTCCATCATACTTTCACATTGGCAAGCAACACTTCGTTCATGGGGTGAACTTTGCATCAGGCTCTGCTGGTTGCTTGGCCGAAACCCATCGTGGTTTTGTAAGTGACATTTCCTTTTTTGCTTTAGTTTTATTTGTAAGTGACGATTCCTTTGAATTAGTTCTATGTAATCCATGTTTGAAATTGATAATTAAATCAATTTAGGGTGGAAGTCTTCGATTTAATTGGTTTCATATAAGCTCTTATTAAAGTAATAGAAAGAAAATCTTTCAAGGCTTTTGAAAAGTGTTTTTCCTATCCTTCCCACCTATTCCTGTTTGACCATGCAAAGTTTATTGAAGAATTTGTTGAAAGTGCCTTCTCAAAGAAACTTCTTGAGGAACCTCATATATACTCACAGAACATTAGAATTACAACTTCCAAACTCGTCTTTGAAACTTCTTCTCAGGAATACATCTACCGAAAACTTCTCCAAGTGGTCCAAACGCAATAACACTACAAACTTTTTACCTTCCAAAAGTGTCTGTCATGTGTCGAATTATTACAAATGAACTTGTAAGTTGTAATGTGATAAGTTTCTCTACTGTTAAACAAGTAAAAGGTCTTTACTAGTCTGATCTACTAAGAGGTGCAAGTTTAAGTTTTTTTTCTCAATCACACGTATGGATACTTAACTGCTTGATGGTGAAAAAGAGTTTATTCTCATTTGTAAAACTAACATTCTTAGTTAATGTTGTATAAGAAATAAATTTTAATTTTCAATCACTTGCCAAATATTTTTACTTAAAGTTTGACTTTGTGTAGCATTTCAACGTTTTATACTTTGCATTCATCAAACAGGCTCAAGTCTATTTGTATAATACTCTGCATGCTATTTTGTGTTCAGGATAAGATTCTTACGTAACTTATTTGATAAGAAGATTGTTAAATAACCATAATTCCTTCTATGTCAAATTCTGCAAGTTACTTACTATTACCAGGACTTGTTTATCTCTAAAATATTGGTTCCATTTGACAGGTTATAGATCTCAAAACACAGTTGAAATATTTCAAAAATGTGGTGGAAATATTGAAGAAGGTGGGAGAAACGGAATCCAAACAAATCCTCTCCAGTGCTGTATATATTTTTAGCATTGGCAATAATGATTATTTGGCTCCTCTCTTAACAAATTCGACTATTCCATATCCTGAGAGAGAATATCTTCAGATGATTATGGGCAATTTGACATCTGTTTTGAAGGTAATGAACTCGTTGATTCAACCTAAAATTTTCGTCATTCTTTGGAGTTAATTTTACAATTTATCTATTTGAGACTGGGAAGTATTTGCTAAGTGATGAGTGTTTTCATTTTTTCGTCCATTTTAGAAAAGTGTATATTTTAATGATACGAATGGCTTTGACCAAAGCAAATCAAAATTTGTAATTTATTTGGGATGAATTCATATATTGTTGTTTTCTTTTTCTGTGAAATAATGACAAATTAAAACTTCTGTGTTAAATTCTTTTGTTTGCCAAATTTGAGTTTGTTTTCATGCTCTAGGTTGAGTATTGTCTAGAGAGTAGCTAGACTAATTCGTTGCACTTTCTTAAATTAATGCAACAGGGAATTTACAGGGAGGGAGGGAGAAAATTTGCCCTACTTAATATGGTTCCCATAGGTTGTCTCCCTTATATTAGGGCTCTTAATGCTCAAAGAGGAGTTAAGAATGGCGATTTCATAGAGGAGGTCACAAACTTGGTGAAAATGCATAATTTGGCTCTCCCAGGAATTCTCAAGCAACTGAAGAAGCAATCGCCTGGACTTAAAGTATACATTATTCAACTTGTTCAAAGTATTTGCAGAAAGCATTGATAATCCAACAAAATATGGTATGTTTTATCTCATCAAACTCAAAATCACCTCTCTTTAGTTTTGTTTCTATTTTCTGCAGCATAGCAAATATGGTAATAAGTAGTATAGGTTTTTTCTTTACTGTCTTTTCCATCCCATGTTTGCACTTTGTCAGAAATTTTATTGCCCTGCTCATAGAATAGAATGTGGGTTTTATATCTTAATCGGTTAAATCATATGTTGATGCAATGCTCATATCACAATGCGATGATACTGACAATGTAAAGGAAGTACAAAGTAAAATGTTTAATTATCATCTAAAGAATGTTTCCTTAGTTTACTTACAATTTTGCTTTTGTTTAGGTTTTAAGACATCAAAGACGGCTTGTTGTGGGACTGGTCCATTTCGAGGGAATTATAGTTGTGGAGGTAAGAGGCAGGTAAAAAAGTATGAGCTATGTAAAAACGTAAAAGATTACTTGTTTTTCGACTCATTTCATCCCACTGAGCTGGCCTACCAACAACACGCCGAATTACTCTGGAATGGAACTCCAGATGTTGTTGCACCTTACAACCTAAAATCTTTTATTGAACTTTCAACATAACCTGATGGTGGCATTGCTGGGATTGTTTCTTTAATTCATATTAAAGGATAGAAGCAAAAAGGAATGTGAAATTTGATGCTAAAAGAGCTAGATCTCTACCTTGTTCTTCCGTTCCTTTTCTGTTCAATTTAGGAAGACTCAATCTTCAGATTTGAGGAGATGCCGTCATATCTCAGTCTTCATGATTGAACAAAAAGTCGGGAATTAGTTGGAATTATGCAATGTACATTTGAGTTCTATATATCAATGGATAAGGATTTGTAAAAGAATGTCCTTTTTATTAGGGAAGTGATTGGGATTAATAAACCTTCCCCTTTTTTCTGTGTCTCTTGCGTTGTTCTTCTACGGTCAGCTTTCTTTCTCTGTAGTCTGGCATTGCTCCATCATTGGACCTTGAAAAGATGAACGTGCCCAGAGATGGCAAGCATACCCAGTACATCTGCATCAGGCATCATCTAATATCCTCTGCTAAAACTATAGTTCCAAAAAGAGTTGAAGAAAAAGAACATGAACAAAAACAACCCTTTCCTGCCTTCCTTTATGTTTAAAGAAAACAAAAAACATGTTTGGGTGATTGTTTGATTTCTTAAAACCCGATACTATGTTTTTGCAAATGCAGCTTCAGAGTAATTCCATTGTTTGTGCGGACATTGGCATTTGAATTAGTATCTGCTTGTCTCTGAAAACAATCCTTTAAACAGGAAATGAGCATAGCTTGAGATCTTTGTTGTCTTGCTTCTCTTGTTATTTTTCTCTTTTTGGTTTCTCTCCTGGTATCCGGCAGTGGTGTCAAAGGCGTGCTTAAAGCGCGCTTAAGCTCTAAAGCGAGGCTCAAAACATGTTGAGCGCTTCACCTCGCTTTGCGGGCGCTTTAGTGCCGCATCAAGGCTCTAAGGCATACTTTTCCTTGCCAATGAGTGTAATCCTGAAAAGACGACACTAAACAATTGATATATCACTTCATCGTAATTTTTTTTCAATTTTTTTGTCCATATATTTGTTATTCATGCTTAGGAGTGGCAAACGGGCGGGTTGGGTCAGATATGGTTCGGGTCGAAAACGGGTAATGAAAAAACGAATAAATTATCCGACCCGACCCATATTTAATACGGATAAAAAACGGGTTAACCGGCGGATAATATGGGTAACCATATTATCCATGACTTCTTGCATATGATCACTTTTTGGAGAATTCTTAGTCTCCCTAACTTGAGGAACCCCCACTTTGAGGTTTTACAAATGTAAAAGTTAGACCCATTGGTTATCCATTTTCTAAATGGATAATATGGTTCTTATCCATATTTGACCCATTTTTAAATAGTTCATTATCCAACCCATTTTTTAAAGGATAATATGGGTGGTTAACTATTTTCTTTGAACCATTTTGCCATCCCTATTCATGCTTATAATTATTGGTCTTGGACTACATATACATATTTTTACTTTTTCTCCAGTTGCGCCTTTTTTTCATTAAAGCCCACGCTTTATTTGCGCTTAAAGCTCCAACGGACCTTAGGGCTTTTTTGCGCTTTTCGCCTTTGATAACACTGGTGTCCGGTACCCGCATTAGGTCCCCGACTAATCCGGATTCTCACCGCGTAAGGCCCATTAAAGGGGAAACACTCCCTACAGGATGTCTTGTTTCTCAGAATTCATTGTCAGTAGTTTAGATTCTAGAAAGCATGCTCCTCTTGTAAATTATAAATGGGTCTCATTGTTCTGAAGTACTGCCCCATGGAGTTGTTTCACTTGAAAAAATCAGACACAAGTTTCCAAGATATTCAATAGGAAAAATGATGTTCCAGAGAACAGACTGCTGTTATGAGGTGACTTGTGAATTGACTGATTGCTAGAACTTGGCTTTACCGTACCACTGCAAAGCATCAGTCAAGAAGTAAGTCCAGAACATTTCTATGCCGATGGTGGATATACAGTCAGTGGTGGTCTCTGGAACGATCTACTAAAGGTATGCTCATAAACACTATCTATTTCTTAGGGTTGGTCTAAGTATAGGTGGTGCCAAGAATGCTGGCACTGTTGAAGCGTGTTGTGTACCGAACATTCCTTTGCATCATCTTTGATGACCTCACTTATATATTATCAACACAAGGTAAGGGATTTCAACACACACTTGCAAAACCTAAAGATTGGATTCTCTCAAATGTGCAGCCGCACTTAATTCCTCTGAGGCACTGAAGAACAAAGCAGCAACAGAACAAATCCCAACATTGATTATATCATGTATCCTTTAGTATTGTTGTGTCTTTGTTTTGTATTATTAAATTGTAATTCCTATACAGCTTTTAAGAAACATTCATAGGACATCTTTTAAACCATTATCATTGTGGTTGTTTTGACTAGAATTAGTCAAGTGTGTAGCTTTGTAATAGAGTTATTACAAAGAGGCTTACAATATATTTATTGTAAAAAAGTGAGGGATTAAGAGTTTAATTCCTAGATTGTAATAGGTTGTAATCTAAAGTTTGCTCAGTTAGTGAAATTGAAATCCTACTAGTGTAGGTCGTGGTTTTTAATCATGTGAGCTTGGAGTTTTCCACGTAAATATCGTTATGATCTTTACTCACTGCTGTGTACTATGGGAACTGATATAGAACCAGGATCTCTATATAGTTTGATGGACTCTTAGCTTACATCAGTTCCCGGTTTCCACCAACATATGACTCTGTGGAAATAGCTCAATATGCTCAATCCCCCAACCTGCGGTGGAGGTGCTCTACCACTACAGCAAACCTCACTCGTCAAACAATGGGTTTTAGTTTTCATTTTGGTTGATAGACAAGATAAGGAAAATCTGAATGAACCAAACTCTAAATTTGAATTCACAAGTTTAGTCAAAGAATGAGAAATATAGGTTAATCTCTTCTTTTCAAATATTATGAGGAAATTTAGTTGGATAAGACTAAGACATTCTACCTTCTACATGTCTCTATTTTTCTGTCAATGTTCAAAGAGGTTCTTAAGCAAGAAATCATCCTATAAAGAAACGACGAAATTAAGTTTGTAAATCTGAATATACACAAAACTCTCCAACTGGTTTTTCAAAAACTGTTTCAATTATACCAATAGCTTTGAGCTCAAGCTTGTTTCACCTCTGCATATTTGTTTTGGTTGCATGTTTTACTTACCCAATTGTGTGTAGTAGCAATTCTGAAAGACACCAAGCTGCCCTTTACGTGTTCGGTGATTCACTGTTCGATCCTGGGAATAATAACTATATCAATACCATTACTCAATTCCGAGTAAATTGGTGGCCATATGGAAAATCATTCTTCAAGTACCCTACCGGCAGGTTCTGTGATGGACGTCTTATCTCTGATTTCATCGGTACAATTTAATGGCGATTTGTCAATTGTTCGTAAAGTGTTTAGAAATATTTTTGAATCAGTGCATAAAAATAGTTGGCATCAGCTATGTATATGAATCAT